>NC_091358.1:2461006-2568506 GCF_038502225.1 Cherax quadricarinatus
ATCTTATTTTACCTTAACTCATTTACAGGCTAAGATATCTTATTTTACCTTAACTCATTTACAGGCTAAGATATCTTATTCTACCTCATCTCATTTACAGGCTAAGATATCTTATTCTACCTCATCTCAATTACAGGCTAAGATATCTTATTCTACCTCATATCATTTACAGGCTAAGATATCTTATTCTACCTCATCTTATTTACAGGCTAAGATATCTTATTCTACCTCATCTTATTTACAGGCTAAGATATCTTATTCTACCTCATCTTATTTACAGGCTAAGATATCTTATTCTACCTCATCTTATTTACAGGCTAAGATATCTTATTCTACCTCATATCATTTACAGGCTAAGATATCTTATTCTACCTCATCTCATTTACAGGCTAAGATATCTTATTCTACCTCATCTTATTTACAGGCTAAGATATCTTATTCTACCTCATCTTATTTACAGGCTAAGATATCTTATTCTACCTCATCTTATTTACAGGCTAAGATATCTTATTCTACCTCATCTCATTTACAGGCTAAAATATCTTATTCTACCTCATCTCAATTACAGGCTAAGATATCTTACTGTATCTCAACTCAATGTAATAGTTGCTATCCTACATTAGCTCACAAGCTAAGAGCTGTTATCCTGCCTCATCTCAGGCCAAGAATTATCCTGCCTCAGATCATTTACAAAATAAGAAGTAACTTACCACCTAGGCTGATTTACAGTTATCCAACCTATGCTCAGGCTACAATCTGTTTATCCTGCCTCAGTTTTTTACAGATTTAGAACAGTTGTTATTCCTCTAGAATACCATGAGTTTTTATGCTTAACACAGCTCATTGCAAATGTTAGATGTATCTAGAATATACTATTACCACAGAGCTTCTCTCTTCTCCAGGCTGAGGGACTGACCACCTCGTCACTCCTGCTGCCTACAGGCCATTCTCTGTATTTGACTGAAGAAGCCTATCGCGTTTCAGCAACAAAGATACCTAATTTCTACTAATACATAGGTGTCTGTGGACATGGGTGCTAGGTTTAGGGAGACTTAGCCATACGTCTCGCCCAGCCTGGGAATCGAACTCGGGTCCTGGCGTTTGTGAGCCAAGAGATTTACATACATGCTAGTTAGATGTAACATAAAATTATTTAAGATAATGTATCAAAGAACCAGTTTTAAGCCAAATTAATTTTTTTTACGACTTCCTGCATGTAGGAGCAGGGAGAATACGTTATACATACTAAATATACACTAGGAGTGTTTATTGATCCGTGTATATATATTGAGATCTGTGTATCCATGAGTGTATATACAACACAAGCTGTGTGTAATTTTCAATGTAAATTCCCCAAGAGATGTGCATCTTTCGATGTATATACATCGAAAAGTGTATATGTTCAAGTATTTCAAGATGCCAAGAATATGTATCTCTCAGTATATATATATATATATATATATATATATATATATATATATACATATATATATATATATATATATATATATATACATATATATATATATATATATATATATATATATATATATATATTTATATATATATATATATATATATATATATATATATATATTTATATATATATATATATATATATATTCTCCGTCTTACTCTTAGTAAGACGGAGAATATATATATATACATATATATATTTATATATATATATATATATATATATATATATATATATATATATATATATATATATATATATATATATATATATATATATATATATATATATATATATATATATATATATATATATATATATATATATATATATATGTAAGACGGAGAATAGGATAGCAGATGAACAAGGAGGCTTTAGGAAAGGTAGGGGGTGTGTGGACCAGGTGTTTACAGTGAAACATATAAGTGAACAGTATTTAGATAAGGCTAAAGAGGTCTTTGTGGCATTTATGGATTTGGAAAAGGCGTATGACAGGGTGGATAGGGGGGCAATGTGGCAGATGTTGCAAGTGTATGGTGTAGGAGGTAGGTTACTGAAAGCAGTGAAGAGTTTTTACGAGGATAGTGAGGCTCAAGTTAGAGTATGTAGAAAAGAGGGAAATTTTTTCCCAGTAAAAGTAGGCCTTAGACAAGGATGTGTGATGTCACCGTGGTTGTTTAATATATTTATAGATGGGGTTGTAAGAGAAGTAAATGCGAGGGTCTTGGCAAGAGGCGTGGAGTTAAAAGATAAAGAATCACACACAGGGTGGGAGTTGTCACAGCTGCTCTTTGCTGATGACACTGTGCTCTTGGGAGATTCTGAAGAGAAGCTGCAGAGATTGGTGGATGAATTTGGTAGGGTGTGCAAAAGAAGAAAATTAAAGGTGAATACAGGAAAGAGTAAGGTTATGAGGATAACAAAAAGATTAGGTGATGAAAGATTGAATATCAGATTGGAGGGAGAGAGTATGGAGGAGGTGAACGTATTCAGATATTTGGGAGTGGACGTGTCAGCGGATGGGTCTATGAAAGATGAGGTGAATCATAGAATTGATGAGGGAAAAAGAGTGGTGCACTTAGGAGTCTGTGGAGACAGAGAACTTTGTCCTTGGAGGCAAAGAGGGGAATGTATGAGAGTATAGTTTTACCAACGCTCTTATATGGGTGTGAAGCATGGGTGATGAATGTTGCAGCGAGGAGAAGGCTGGAGGCAGTGGAGATGTCATGTCTTAGGGCAATGTGTGGTGTGAATATAATGCAGAGAATTCGTAGTTTGGAAGTTAGGAGGAGGTGCGGGATTACCAAAACTGTTGTCCAGAGGGCTGAGGAAGGGTTGTTGAGGTGGTTCGGACATGTAGAGAGAATGGAGCGAAACAGAATAACTTCAAGAGTGTATCAGTCTGTAGTGGAAGGAAGGCGGGGTAGGGGTCGGCCTAGGAAGGGTTGGAGGGAGGGGGTAAAGGAGGTTTTGTGTGCGAGGGGCTTGGACTTCCAGCAGGCATGCGTGAGCGTGTTTGATAGGAGTGAATGGAGACAAATGGTTTTTAATACTTGACGTGCTGTTGGAGTGTGAGCAAAGTAACATTTATGAAGGGATTCAGGGAAACCGGCAGGCCGGACTTGAGTCCTGGAGATGGGAAGTACAGTGCCTGCACTCTGAAGGAGGGGTGTTAATGTTGCAGTTTAAAAACTGTAGTGTAAAGCACCCTTCTGGCAAGACAGTGATGGAGTGAATGATGGTGAAAGTTTTTCTTTTTCGGGCCACCCTGCCTTGGTGGGAATCGGCCAGTGTGATAATAAAAAAAATAAATATATATATGTATATATATATATATATATGTATATATATATATATGTATATATGTATATATATATATATATGTATATATGTATATATATATATATATATGTATATATGTATATATATATATATGTATATATGTATATATATATATATATGTATATATATATATATATATATATATATATATATATATATATGTATATATATATATATATATATATATATATATATATATATATATATATATATATATATATGTACAGATTGAGAATTTAATTTAATTCTTATTTTAAAGAATATTTTTTTGTGTTAGTAAACAGGTCAAATAAAGTGTTAATGGCCCTCGTGTAGTAGACTTTAAACCTATCAAACTAACGAGATATCCAAAATAATTTTAAATCTATAATTACATTATTCTTTCCAGCTGCTTTATTAGGAGATTTATGAATATTTTTAATAAAATATTTGGAAATAAAGTATTAATTCAGATGAAGAGAGATTTGATTAATAAAGTAATCCCCGGGAAAAGATAAGTTGTTTTGGCAATGTTTCGCTCTCCAGGAGCTTTGTCAAGCTTGATAAAGCTCCTGGAGAGCGAAACGTTGCCACAATAGATAAGTCATAGCATTAAAAATAATCGGATAATCCCCAGCTAAAAATCTTCAATAAAATAACACTAAAAAATAATCGGATAATCCCTAGCTAAAGATCAATAAAATAACACTAAAAAATAATCGGATAATCCCTAGCTAAAGATCAATAAAACACTAAAAAATAATCGGATAATCCCTAGCTAAAGATCAATAAAATAACACTAAAAAATAATCGGATAATCCCTAGCTAAAGATCAATAAAATAACACAAAAAAATAATCGGATAATCCCTAGCTAAAGATATTCAATAAAATAGCATGAACAATAATTAATCCCTTAATCCTTGGCTAAAAATCTTCAATAGTAAACCAATTAATCCCATCTTAAGTAAAACTGGTTTATATAATTATTCCTCTAAGACATAACATCTCCACGACTTAATTTTCTTTTGATAAAACATAAATTTCACTTCAGATGTGATTACTACAGTTTTTTCCAGATGTATAAAATTATATATTATCACGTAAGGCCAAAAAAAAAAAAAGAAATAATAGTCTGAGAATAAATTGAAAATATTTGCTTGCTACTGTTCAGGAAATAAAGGTTAAAAAAAAAAAAATATTGTGTGTAAAATGGAAAGCAAAGACAATATCCCATGTATAAAAAAGCAAAGACAATATTCCATGTATAAAAAAGCAAAGACAATATCCCATGTATAAAAAAGCAAAGACAATATCCCATGTATAAAAAAGCAAAGACAATATCCCATGTATAAAAAAGCAAAGACAATATCCCATGTATAAAAAAGCAAAGACAATATCCCATGTATAAAAAAGCAAAGACAATATCCCATGTATAAAAAAGCAAAGACAATATCCCATGTATAAAAAAGCAAAGACAATATCCCATGTATAAAAAAGCAAAGACAATATCCCATGTATAAAAAAGCAAAGACAATATCCCATGTATAAAAAAGCAAAGACAATATTCCATGTATAAAAAAGCAAAGACAATATTCCATGTATAAAAAAGCAAAGACAATATCCCATGTATAAAAAAGCAAAGACAATATCCCATGTATAAAAAAGCAAAGACAATATCCCATGTATAAAAAAGCAAAGACAATATCCCATGTATAAAAAAGCAAAGACAATATCCCATGTATAAAAAAGCAAAGACAATATCCCATGTATAAAAAAGCAAAGACAATATCCCATGTATAAAAAAGCAAAGACAATATCCCATGTATAAAAAAGCAAAGACAATATCCCATGTATAAAAAAGCAAAGACAATATCCCATGTATAAAAAAGCAAAGACAATATCCCATGTATAAAAAAGCAAAGACAATATCCCATGTATAAAAAAGCAAAGACAATATCCCATGTATAAAAAAGCAAAGACAATATCCCATGTATAAAAAAGCAAAGACAATATCCCATGTATAAAAAAGCAAAGACAATATCCCATGTATAAAAAAGCAAAGACAATATCCCATGTATAAAAAAGCAAAGACAATATCCCATGTATAAAAAAGCAAAGACAATATCCCATGTATAAAAAAGCAAAGACAATATCCCATGTATAAAAAAGCAAAGACAATATCCCATGTATAAAAAAGCAAAGACAATATCCCATGTATAAAAAAGCAAAGACAATATCCCATGTATAAAAAAGCAAAGACAATATCCCATGTATAAAAAAGCAAAGACAATATCCCATGTATAAAAAAGCAAAGACAATATCCCATGTATAAAAAAGCAAAGACAATATCCCATGTATAAAAAAGCAAAGACAATATCCCATGTATAAAAAAGCAAAGACAATATCCCATGTATAAAAAAGCAAAGACAATATCCCATGTATAAAAAAGCAAAGACAATATCCCATGTATAAAAAAGCAAAGACAATATCCCATGTATAAAAAAGCAAAGACAATATCCCATGTATAAAAAAGCAAAGACAATATCCCATGTATAAAAAAGCAAAGACAATATCCCATGTATAAAAAAGCAAAGACAATATCCCATGTATAAAAAAGCAAAGACAATATCCCATGTATAAAAAAGCAAAGACAATATTCCATGTATAAAAAAGCAAAGACAATATCCCATACGAAAATAAAACACAAAAACAATATCCCATACAAAAAATAAAACGCAAAAACAATATCCCATACAAAAATAAAACGCAAAAACAATATCCCATGAAAAAATAAAAATAAAAAACAATATCCCATACAAAAATAAACGCAAAAACAATATCCCATACAAAAATAAACGCAAAAACAATATCCCATACAAAAATAAAACGCAAAAACAATATCCCATACAAAAATAAAACGCAAAAACAATATCCCATACAAAAATAAAACGCAAAAACAATATCCCATGAAAAAATAAAACACTGTAGATGAATAAAACACAAAAATAAAACGCAAAAACAATATCCCATACGAAAATAAAACGCAAAAACAATATCCCATGAAAAAATAAAATGCAAAACAATATCCCATACAATAAAACATTGTAGATGAATAAAACACAAAAATAAAACGCAAAAACAATATCCCATACAAAATATTACCACATAGTTCCGTCACCTTGGAAGGTAGTTTCAACATAGACTGAAGTAGTTTGATTGTTAAATTAAGTAGTTTGAATACAGGACCAGGCAGTTTTATAATTAATCACGCAGTAACAATGTAGATAAATATTTATTAAATTTATAGTCATACAGAGTGCATATATTTGTAGTTATATAGTGTGTATATATGCTAAAGTTGTTTGAATTCACTTTGCATATATTCTGGTATATTTCAGGTGAGTATATATGATGGTAAGTATATCTCGGGTGAGTATATATTCTGGTAAGTATATCTCAGGTGAGTATATATTCAGGTAAGTATATCTCAGGTGAGTATATATTCTGGTAAGTATATCTCAGGTGAGTATATATTCTGGTAAGTATATCTCGAGTGAATATATATTCTGGTAAGTATATCTCGAGTGAGTATATATTCTGGTATAGCTCGGGTGAGTATACATTCTGGTAAGTATATCTCAGGTGAGTATATATTCTGGTAAGTATATCTCAGGTGAGTATATATTCTGGTAAGTATATCTCGAGTGAATATATATTCTGGTAAGTATATCTCGAGTGAGTATATATTCTGGTATAGCTCGGGTGAGTATACATTCTGGTAAGTATATCTCGGGTGAGTATATATTCTGGTAAGTATATTTCAGGTGAGCATATATTCTGGTAAGTATATCTCGGGTGAGTATATATTCTGGTAAGTATATCTCAGGTGAGTATATATTCTGGTAAGTATATCTCAGGTGAGCATATATTCTGGTAAGTATATCTCGGGTGAGTGTATATTCTGGTAAGTATATCTCCGGTGAATATATATTCTGGTAAGTATATCTCGGGTGAGTATATATTCTGGTAAGTATATCTCAGGTGAGTATATATTCTGGTAAGTATATCTCGGGTGAGTATATATTCTGGTAAGTATAGCTCGGGTGAGTATACATTCTGGTAAGTATATCTCCGGTGAGTATATATTCTGGTAAGTATATTTCAGGTGAGCATATATTCTGGTAAGTATATCTCGGGTGAGTATATATTCTGGTAAGTATAGCTCGGGTGAGTATACATTCTGGTAAGTATATCTCCGGTGAGTATATATTCTGGTATATTTCAGGTGAGCATATATTCTGGTAAGTATATCTCGGGTGAGTATATATTCTGGTAAGTATATCTCGGGTGAGTATATATTCTAGTAAGTATATCTCAGGTGAGTATATATTCTGGTATGTCTCGGGTGAGTATATATTCTGGTAAGTATATCTCAGGTGAGTATATATTCCGGTAAGTATATCTCGGGTGAGTATATATTCTGGTAAGTATAGCTCAGGTAAGTATACATTCTGGTAAGTATATCTCCGGTGAGTATATATTCTGGTATGTTTCAGGTGAGTATATATTCTGATAAGTATATCTCAGATGAGTATATATTCTGGTAAATATATCTCAGATGAGTATATATTCTGGTAAATATATCTCAGATGAGTATATATTCTGGTAAATATATCTCAGATGAGTATATATTCTGGTAAATATATCTCAGATGAGTATATATTCTGGTAAGTATATCTCAGATGAGTATATATTCTGGTAAGTATATCTCAGGTGAGTATATATTCTGGTATTGTATATATTCTGGTACGTATATCAGTAGGTCCTAACTAGGGACTGAAATAATGAGGAATTAGACACACAGGCAGCACCTATTTTGGCGAAACGTCTTCGAATAAATACCCAAATGAGGCACATGTGTCTAATATGTATGTGGGAAAAATGGCACTTAGGTACAGACCAAAACATTTATCACAGGAAACATTTACTTTAATAAATGTCCTGAACTATACATAAGTGCCTTCTCCCACAGGTTTTTGGTATCAACATACCATTTTTCAATCATTTTTTGGTATTACATTCCTTTATCGCAATTTAAATGTTCTTGATTGGTGGTAAAAAGGTAACAAGCAGCCCCAATGACCCTTCGTCTTACGAGAGACGTTAAGCCAAATTAACCATCTTATAATGGCCCTTGGATGCCTTCAGGAGGAAGCTGGACATATACTCAAAGTCGGTGCCAGATCAACCGAGTTGTTGTTCGTACGTTGGACTACGTGCGTCTAGCAGTAACTGGCTGGTTGAACAGGCCCTGATCAACCGTGTATCAGGGCCTCACGGTGGATCCACCGTGGACCGGGCCGCGAGGGGGCGTTGATCCCCGGAATACCCTTCAGGTAGACTCCAGGTAGGCAAGCAGTTCCAAAGGAAATATCTGAGGGTTTTTAATTTACTGACGTTTCGCTATCCAGTGGCTTTATCAACACTAGGACATAAATGGAAGACTGTAGAGGAGGTAATCAGTCCCCAGTCTCGTAGAATGATATACAAAAGACAGGAGATCAGGTAGTTAGTCCCTCAGCCTATGAGCAGGTGATAAGCATTTCTAGTCTTGATGAATCTGGGCCTATTGGAGAGAAATTCACAAAACTAGACTAAGACCTGAGAAAACTAAAGGACTGGGAATATTTTAATACCATTCTTTTTTGCATGATAACAAGATTAATTAACATCAATTCTTAACGAGCAATTTTTAAATCAGTGAAAGTAAAAAAATAACAGATAAATTTTTCGACTTTTTTTTTTTCACCCAAAATCAGGAGAAGTATTTTAAAAAGATGATCTTTGCATGACCTCAATAGATCTCAAAAGCTGTTATTGCCCCATGATTGGTTAGACACATTATTTTAACAGCTTTGGCTTCGATAAAAGAACGTGTGCCTTCACAATTCGTCCTCAAGATGGCGAGACATATTCTCAGAGGAACGTAAATATTTGGAAAGGTTACTGATCACTTTCTTAGATATTTGGGAAATAAGCATCATATCTGCCAACCTTTTTTTTTTCCCTCTACATTTAAATGCAGCAACATTATTATCATGGGGAGCGCTAAACCCGTAGGATTATACAGCACACGTGGAGGGTGTAGGGATTGGAAGGTATCCAGGCTAAATTCAGGGAACTGGAGCACAGATCCAATTCCCTAAATCAAGAGCCCCTCACCAGCATCAAGGAACCTCCCTTGAGGGGAAATGCAGCAACAAGTCATTGGTGAATGTTTTTTTCCATGATCTAATGTTAATTTTTCTATAGACAGTTCTCTTTCAGGAAACTGAAATCATTATTCAATCTGGTATATACATCAGTATATGTATCAGAGCCAATTTCATCAGGAAGTTGTTTCCCGTCTTGTAAATAAAGCACAACATTCAGTTTACGGCATTTTATTGTGAAGACGTTTCGCCCACATTGGGTTTTATCAATTTCAAATCGATTCAGAACGGAGGAAATTTCTGGTGAACGAAGCGTTTTCTCAATAAAATGTCATAAAACGTATATTCCGCAACATATTGCGTTTTATGGCGTCTGCTACTGATATAAGAACATAAAAACGAAGGAACACTGCAGAAGGCCTACTGGCCCATGCGAGGCAGGTCCAAGTCTCCTACCGGCTTAAGCCAATGCACCCAACCTAGTCAGGTCAGGTCACATTGACTTAAGGGAGGAGATGCGACTTTTTATACTCAGATGTTGTCAGACCTTCGGTTATAAGAACATAAGAACATAAGAACGAAGGAACACTGCAGAAGGCCTACTGGCCCATGCGAGGCAGGTCCAAGTCTCCTACCGGCTTAAGCCAATGCACCCAACCTAGTCAGGTCAGGTCACATTGACTTAAGGGAGGAACACGGCAACCGACCTGGTAGCACAACCTATCAG
Organism: Cherax quadricarinatus; assembly: GCF_038502225.1. Lineage (NCBI taxonomy): Eukaryota > Metazoa > Arthropoda > Malacostraca > Decapoda > Parastacidae > Cherax > Cherax quadricarinatus. The sequence goes on from NC_091358.1 coordinate 2,471,245, forward strand.
GTCCAACTCACACCCACCCACAGTTATTGTTTCCATTTGTATATGAAGGGTATACAATACCGACAAGATGAATTAGGTACATGTGCAACATCTCGGAATCTTCATTTGTAGACTTTTCGCCAACTCTGGCTTTTGTATATACTTTTACATCCTCACATTACGCCCTTGTATTATACAGATAAAGCCAATGGATGGCGAAACGTCTACAAATAAAGATACCCAGATGTTGTACGTGTCTAGTTTTTCATTTGTTCCAATTCTTCACATCTGTCACATCATGAGAGTTCGTGCACCATTGTGCACGGAACTGTATCGTGCACAATGGTGCACGATGCAATTCCAGCCTCCTGCAAGCTTTTATACTCAATGTTTGAATTTTACAGACCATCATAAGAACATAAGAAGGAACACAACACTATGTCTACTGGCTAATACTACGTAAAAAAAAAAAAAACATACAACGAGTGGGGGTTAGAACCCGCGATCAGAGAGTCACAAAACTCCAGACCGACGCGTTAGCCACTGAGCCAGCTGGCTACAATAAGATTCATCCAACTAGGTATATTTCTACACCATAGGAAGGTTAGCACAGGCACCACTAGCTGGTCCAGTGGCTAACGCGACGGTCTGGAGTTTTAAGATTCTCTAGAGATCACGGGTTCTAACCCCACCCGTGGTATGGTTTGTTTACAAACGTGTCATTACGTTATCGTGAGTAATGCCATAATACCATGAGATTTGAGAAACCTTGTAGAATCTCAGATAAATACTTTCCATTATGTTGAATTGGAATGAATTTACAGAATCTTTCAGTAACATAACCAACATACAGTAGTACATGTGCAACTGTTAGGTTAATTAATTTCGAAACGTTTTGCTTAGGGACTGACCACCGTAAAACTACGTTTTCAAGGCTGTATTAATGTTGGCAGAATTAGCGACAATTGATAAAGCTCCTGAAGAGTGAAACGTTGCCACAATAAACTGTCACATTAATTGCATTTGTGTCCTTTTACTTAACATATCTTCAATGATGGACTAAGTTCATCGTCTTTACATCATTCCTGCTTCTGCCACCTCCTCTGTATTCGACTGAAGAAGCCTACTGTGTAGGCGAAACGTTTCGGAATAGATACCACTATAATATTCACGACGTAATGGAATATTAATGACAGCTGTCAAAGTCAATAGTCATTGTACACTACTTAGAATTTTTTTTAATTTAGATACTAATGGTTTTTGCAATAGATCAACAAATTCTTCATAAATGGTTGACCAAAAGTATATACAAAATTGCATTTGCCTTCCCATGATTATCAGGCATCTAAATGTTTGTTTGTAATAAAAAAATTTCAAATTCTATTCGTTTTTCGATTATTTTTGGAAATATCTATCTACCCTAATAATTCATTATTATTATTTTGAAGTTAGTTCTTTATATATTGAATTCGTGATTCATGAATGTCATATTTTGATTCATAAAAGTCATTTAATTGATTTTTTGTAGATTTTTTTCGTAGATCTCATTTTCCAACATTTTAAATTTATCATCATATTCTGCTTAACAGTCTTTTAATCATTAATTTTTTTTCAGTATCGCCACGAAATACCAGTCATCTCCCTGTATGCAAATTTACAACTGAAATATAATTCGTATATTTTTACTGGGATATATCAGCCTAGTTAAACTTATATACTCTTGCCTGTGGTTAACCCTTAAACTCTCCAAACAAATTTACGTTCACAAGCGTAGCGCTACAAAAGTAGATCTACGTTTTTTCACATATTTTCAAATATAACAAAAAAAAAAGGTAGATGAAAGTTTTTTTTACACGTTTTCAAATGTAAAAAAAACGAAAAAAAAATCTATTTTTTTTTATATACTTTCAAATGTTGAAAAAACGAAGATCTACGTTTGGACAGTTTAAGCGTTAATGGCGTCTGGGGATTATTTCTCAAGTGAATATCTCAGAAAAACTATGAAAATATGATTAATATAAACAAAAATTTTTTACTTCTGCAACAATTCTCTTCAAAATTTCGACCCAGTATCTGCAATAAATCTTTCGCAGTTATATATCTTTTTTTGTTTAATTTTTAGCGTCCAGCATCATGGAAACTGCTGGAATACGATCCTTGGACTGTGAGAAGTAAAGCCTAGAATTTGCATTCTTCACCCCATCAAAACCAGTTTGAAATTGCTGAAAATTCTTGCTGTCAAATAGGTTGTACATAAAGCAATACACTAGTCTAGTTGAAGGTTAACGAGCCAGTCTTGGCATCCTCTGTATTTACGAAATATATACAGAATAAGTCTGTTTTAATACGTCTTCGTTTCGCTAAGTTCTCCAACTGACACTAAGTCAAAACCCTCAATATGAGTTGAGATGATGCCAGGTTATTAACATGTCAAATCGGTGATTTGTCCCCAGAGAGCAGAATCACCTACAGTATTAAAGTCAGCTTCTGATGTTAGATTTGTGATCTCTGTAATTTGGTCTTCCTAATAATTAGCTTCCAAAGGGACATTAACCTTTTTTTTCACTACGGTTCTACTTAACAATGCTCTTCCAACGGAACATTAACCAGATTTCGACTTATCCAACATGCCATTTGGGAAAAAATTCTCCTTCAAGACCAACATTTTCACAGGATTCATTATCCTAACCCAAAATTACCATCATGATGGCGAGCCTACCAGAGTTTCCCAAAACATCAGTTTTCGATCCCTGTCAATGAATTTGGAAATAGATCATTTAATTTCTTTGTGATTCACGTATATTTTCTTATTCCTTTTCTCGTGTACTAACTCCAATTCTTTTTTAATTTCCATTTGATAAATTTGAAGATTGATGTTATCACTAGTGATAATCCAGGTTACCAGGAGAAAACACGGACGCCTGTTAGACTAATCAGGTGTTAGCAATGGAGATTTGTGGGTGGCTGGCATCAACAGTCTGGTTGATCTAGCAGTCACTATTTATACATTCATATTAATGATCAACCAAGTCAACCAGGCTGTGATGGATATGTGGGGCAGCGGGCCTCCAGCAGCAGCAGCCTGGTTGACCAGACAAGCACCAGACGAGCCTGGCCCATGGCCGGGCTCCAAGAGTAGTCAAACTCTCGAAGCTCATCACAGGTATATTAAATGTAATATAAAAACTACTGCAACATCTAATACTACTACTATTACTAGTACAATAATACCTACTACTACAACAATTACAATAATAATAATAATAATAATAATAATAATAATAATAATAGCAATAATAATAATAGCAGTAATAATAATAATAATAATAATAATAATAATAATAATAATAGCAACAATAATAATAATAATAATAATAATAATAATAATAATAATAATAGCAATAATAATAATAATAATAATAATAATAATAATAATAATAATAGCAATAATAATAATAATAATAATAATAATAATAATAATAATAATAATAATAATAATAATAATGCTAGTATCAGTTCGTTATTTTAATGACCAATAATTTATTTTTAGAGTAAAAAACATTGAACAAGATAAAAAGGTATATTGTCTGTTATTTTATTTATACTGTCTGGGATTTTTTTTCTCGTTTACATTTCCTAAATTTTGATTTTCCTAAAATGTTATATATATATATATATATATATATATATATATATATATATATATATATATATATATATATATATATATATATATGTCGTGCCGAATAGGCAGAACTTGCGATCTTGGCTTAAATAGCAACGTTCATCTTGCCATATAGGACAAGTGAAAATTTGTGTATGCAATAATTTCGCCAAAATCATTCTGAACCTAACGAAAAAATATATTTGATTGTGTTTGTTTAGTATTAAATTATTGTAAACAAATCTCAAATATATTTAGTTGGGTTAGGCTAAAATAAATTGTTCTTGTTAAAATAAGGTTAGGTAAGTTTTCTAAGATTCTTTTGGAGCAAAATTAAAAAAAATTACATTAACTTTAATGAAAAAAATATATCTTTAAACGTATAAGAGAAATTTTTAGAAAGGACTTAATTTTAAATGAGTTCTTGCTAATTGACCAGTTTTACATATTCGGCACGACATATATATATATATATATATATATATATATATATATATATATATATATATATATATATATATATATATATATATATATATATATATATATATATATTCAAAATTATTAGTATATTTTTTAAGCTCTAAGCCCGTAAGCGCCGTACAGTGCCTGAGGAACGGGAAGTAATCAGGTCAGATCCAAGGAAGGGGAGTGTAGTTTTAATTCCCAGGATCAAGAGCTTTTCACCAGCCTCAAAGTACCCCTTTCAAGTTAAGAAAATATATTCGTTTTCAAACACACACAAAAAAAATCCTCTGTGGCAGATATAAGAAAAAATTTGTGACGAAATTATTGAAAAAAAAATTGGTTGAATTCATTGGTAGAATTTGGTTGAGGTTGATGAATAACAAGTAAATATTCATCAATATATTCTCAACCAACCCATATAACCACGAGATCAACCATACAACCACACCTCTCGTTGTGTATACAGTGAGAGGTGTGTATATCTCTGTGTATACACACCTCTCGGTGTGTATACAGTGAGAGGTGTGTATATCTCTGTGTATACACACCTCTCGGTGTGTATACAGTGAGAGGTGTGTATATCTCTGTGTATACACACCTCTCGGTGTGTATACAATGAGAGGTGTGTATATCTCTGTGTATACACACCTCTCAGTGTGTATACAGTGAAAGGTGTGTATATCTCTGTGTATACACACCTCTCAGTGTGTATACAATAAAAGGTGTGTATATCTCTGTGTATACACACCTCTCAGTGTGTATACAATGAGAGGTGTGTATATCTCTGTATATACACACCTCTCAGTGTGTATACAATGAGAGGTGTGTATATCTCTGTATATACACACCTCTCAGTGTGTATACAGTGAAAGGTGTGTATATCTCTGGGTATACACTCCTCTCAGTGTATACACAATGAGAGGTGTGTATATCTTTGTGTATACACTCCTCTCAGTGTATATACAATAAAATGTGTGCATATCTCTGTGTATACATCCAGTGTATATACAATGAGAGGTGTGTATATCTCTGTGTATACACTACTCTCTGAATATATATTGAAAGATACATTCCTCTCAGTGTATTTACACTGGGCTATAGACATCTCGCAGTGTATATACAAAGGGAAATTCATACGTCTGGGTGAATATACACAGATATACATATACATATACATTGAGTGATACACACTAGTTGGTGTGTATAAAATGAGATACATGAACCAGTGTGTATACATTGAGAGATACACATCAGCTAGTGTATATACATTGAGAGCTATAAACCAGCTAGTGTATATACGCTGTGATATACTAACCAGGGTATATACACCTAGCACCACACCTGCTAGTGTATATGCACTGAGAATGAGAGATATACACCCGTCAGTGTATATACCCTAAGGTATATACACAAACCATTGTATACACACTAAGACATATACACAATCCAATGTATAAACATTGAGATTTACACATTAGTCAATATATTTAAACTGTTGCAAAAATTCGCCCTTTATCGCAGCTCTCCCTATCCAGGTATGGCTGAGTGCCACATGCGGCACTATGAGTGCAACATGCTGCACTATGAGTGCCGCATGCGGCATCGGTGAACAAGCGGGCGCCATGGACGGATGCCAAGTTTGGCATCCGCTGTCGCACTCTCAAGGCTGCACAAAATGGTGGCATCCCTGAGCCTGGCACTCTGAGCCTGGCACCCTGAGCCTGGCACCCCCATCCTGGCACCCTCAGCCTGGCACCCCCCTCCCCTTCGGCTTTAACAGTTTACTTCCGTGAAGAGAGAAAAAAAATTTTTGTGTAGAGCTTATGAAGTCAGAATAAACCTCTACACTGGGCGAAACGTCGTTACCATAAAAGCTTGCTTCCTGTCATTCCTCTCTACTGCTGTCGACAGTACTCCATTAGGATTCAATTCTATGAACATTTGCGTCTTGAGCAAATCGAATCCTAGACTAAGATCCTGTGGGCATCTCTACCCATATCCTTTGGGCATCCACCAGGGAAGCCCAAGAGGGCGAAATGGAACTAAAGTACCATGCCCGGTATTTAACACTGACAAAGCTTCTGGGTATAACACTTAGGTGCCAACCATAAGGAACATAGCACATGCTTAGGTACGAAAGTTTCCAGGGAAAACGCGCTTAGGTACATAACATGTACGTAGGAGACTGTGTTAAACCTCTGACGGATTTCGGGGGCTTTTTATCTAACCCCTGAGGCTTGAAAATAGGCTTTATTGGTTTAACCAGGCTGTTGGTGCAAGCTTCAGGTATACGGTGATATACACATACTGGAGAGGCAGATGTGTGATTGTGGTATATGTCAATATGTGATCTCCATGACACGTTAGAAGCACATATACTGCCCATTGAGAATAATGAGATAGATACCCCCTAGAAACTACCCCTTTACTCTAACCCCCTAAGGGGCTGAGAAGGCGTGTTAAGGGGGCGTGGTGTTTGTGGCACTGTGATGGCCGCGCGCCTGTACCCCCTTCTACCCCTCCCACAGGCGCCCACGATCAATACCCCCTCCCCAATGATCATTACCACCCCTGCCCGCCCCCTTTATCTACTGCCTCCTGGGGTCCCCAAGCCTAGTCTGACCCCAGCTCAACCTCCCCAGCATGTTCGGACACGTTTATGTCTTGGTTTATTTATTGTTTCCGATAACCTGTCATTCTCTCTCTCTCTCTCTCTCTCTCTCTCTCTCTCTCTCTCTCTCTCTATCTTCCTCTCTTTCACTTTCTCTATCTCTCACTTTCACTCTCTCTGCTTCTCTTTCTTTCCTTCCTTCTCTCTCACACACACACACATCTAGAAAAACATGACATAACAATCTAACCTAACATAATCTAACATAACATAGCATAATCTATCCTATGTCTAACATAATCTAACATAACATAGCATAATCTAGCCTGCCTATGTCTAGTAATCCAATACATGTCCAGATATATTAAACATTCCTATGTATAGATGAGTAGGAATCAAATGCCCATATCTATCAGAGTGTTCCATGTCCATATCTATCAAAGCATTCCATGTCCACATCTATCGAAATAATCCAAGCCCATATCTATCGAAATAATCCAAGCCCATATCTATCGAAATTATCCAAGCCCATATCTATCGAAATAATCCAAGCCCATATCTATCGAAATAATCCAAGCCCATATCTATCGAAATAATCCAAGCCCATATCTATCGAAATAATCCAAGTCCATATCTACTGAAATAATCCAAGCCCATATCTATCGAAATAATCCAAGCCCATATCTATCGAAATAATCCAAGCCCATATCTATCAAAATAATCCATGCTCATATCTATCAAAATAGACTATGTCTATATCTATCGGACTATCCCGTGAAACTACTCTGAAATCAAAGCAATTTAGTTTCTTGATCTTATTATACTTTTCTCATTATAATTATAATTATCATCATGGGAAGCTCTAAACCCATAAGGATTATGCAGCGCCTGATGAATAGGAAGCAATCAAGGTTAACTAGAGAGGGAAAAAAAAACCAAAATCCTTGAAACAAGAGCCCTTAATTAATCTCTAAGAAGCATCTTGCTGGAAAACATGAGGTCAGAATACTAAATGCGATCTTGGTTTAAATAGCAACGCTCTTCTTGCCGAATGAGACAAGAGAAACCTTGTGTATGCAATAATTTCGCAAAAATTATTCTGAACCAAACGAAAAAATAGATTTCATTGTGTTTATTAAATTATTGTAAACTTATCAACAAAATATTTAGCATGATTAGGCTAAATTAAATTGCTCTTGTTATAGGTTAGGTAAGTTTTCTAAGGTTCTTTTGGTACAAAATTATTAATTTTTACATTAACATAAATGAAAACTATATATATTTAAACATATAATAGGAAATTTTGGAAAGGACTTAATTTTAAATGAGTTCTTGCTAATTGACCAGTTTTACCTATTCAGCACGATATATATATATATATATATATATATATATATATATATATATATATATATGTGTGTGTGTGTGTATGTGTGTGTGTGTGTGTGTGTGTGTGTGTGTGTGTGTGTGTGTGTGTGTATAAAAGAGAGAGAGAGAGAGAGAGATAAATATTACTGTATTCTATACTACATCGTGTACAACCAAGACACCACATTAACTGGGAAGACTCAAGGTCACTACAGTCACACTCCTAAACCATAATTCAACTTTAATTTTCCAAAAAAGTCAATGGAATCAAGACTTACTACTTATGATGCCCAAGATCTGTGAGTCTGGCGTGCATAATAAAGAATAAACTAACTTTCTAAGTTTTGTAATGAGTTTTGTTAATGGTTAAACGTTTGAAAAGATATATTTAAAGCTTTTTTTTTAATTATCTCTGAGAAAATTGTGCTTTCTCGAAATGTCATCTTGAAAATGAAATCAAAACTCAAAGACGTTACACAAAATTAAGCATTTCAAAGGAGGTATATACATAAAATACAGGAATATCTTTGATTTTTTACTAATGAAAATTCATCCCCCCCCCAAAAAAAAAGAAATTGAAACAGACAAAATAAAACATTGAATAATAAAATACATTGTGAGGCTTTGAAAAAAAAAATCTTTGAATACACAAAATATTCCAATCCGAAAACCTACCAGAAATTTAATTATTTTTCCTTCATGTGAAGTTTTGAGTCCGTGTGTGTCGACATAAGAAGTGTTGGAGGCTCGATCCTCCGTCCACTAACAGCTAGAGTCGCATGAGATCGAACTCTATACTTGTCGAGGCAGGAAATACAAAATATTAATTATAGAATAGGACGTAATTATAATGAAGTATATTAGAATTTTTAATCATGGGGGAGCGCCAAACCTGTAGGATTATACAGCTCACGTGGGGGGGGGGGAGAGGATGGAAGGTATTCAGGCTCAGTTCAGGGAACCATGGGCTCTTGATCCAGTTCCCTAGATCAAGAGCCCCTCACCTCCCCCAAGGGGGTTATACTACAAAAACAGGTTAATAAGACGCGAAACGTTTCGCCTACACAGCAGGCTTCTTCAGTCGAATATAAAGGTGATAAAACTAGACCTACCAGAACAGTGGGAAGATGAAGATGATGTTATCGGTCCATTAACCTTAAAAGAGTAGTTATGAGGGGGTCAGTCCCTCAGCCTTGAGAAATATTCAGCTCGATGGTCTCAAAAATAAGGGAGGTAGAGAAAACTTTAAAAAATAAATATAAATATACAAAAGACAGAATAAAAAAAATTAAGCTTAAAAAATCCACAGTTAAATGTGAATATAAATACACTAAATTATTATATGAGGGGGCGCTAAACCTGTAAGATTATACAGCGCCTGTGGGGAGGATGGAAGGTATTCAGGCTCAATTCAGAGAAATGGAGCACATATCCAATTCCCTAGATCAAGAGCCCCTCACCAGCATCAAGGAACCTTCCTTCAGAGGAAATACACTAAACAATAACCGAAAAAAATTACAGTGGAACGTAAATCCTGTGTATGCAAAATATACAAAATTCCAGGGGTATTAAAAAATTCTAGAGGTATGTAAAAAATTGCAAAGGTATTTAAAAAATTCCAGGGCTATTAAAAAATTCCAGTGGTATTTAAAGAATTCCAGAGGTATTTAAAAAATTCCATAAGTATTTAAAAATTCCATAAGTATTTAAAAATTCCAGAGGTATTTAAAAATTCCATAAGTATTTAAAAATTCCAGGGATATTAAAAAATTCTAGAGGTATGCAAAAAATTGCAAAGGTATTTAAAAAATTCCAGGAATATTTTAAAAATTCCAGGGCTATTAAATTCCAGGGATATTTTAAAAATTCCAGGGGAATTTTAAAAATTCCAGGGCTATTAAAAAATTCCAGGGGTATTTAAAAAAATCCAGGGGTATTTAAAAATTTCAGAGGTATTAAAAAAATTCAGAGGTATTAAAAAATTTCAGAGGTATTTAAAAATTCCAGGGCTATTAAAAAATTCCAGGGATATTTAAAAATTCCAGAGGTATTTAAAAATTCCAGGGCTATTAAAAAATTTCAGAGGTATTTAAAAATTCCAGAGGTATTTAAAAATTTCAGAGATATTAAAAAATTTCAGAGGTATTTAAAAATTCCAGGATATTTAAAAATTCCAGGGGTATTTAAAAATTTCAGAGATATTAAAAAATTTCAGAGATATTAAAAAATTTCAGAGGTATTTAAAAATTCCAGGATATTTAAAAATTCCAGAGGTATTTAAAAATTCCAGAGGTATTTAAAAATTCCAGGGGTATTTAAAAATTCCAGAGGTATTTAAAAATTCCAGAGGTATTTAAAAATTCCAGGGGTATTTAAAAATTCCAGGGGTATTTAAAAATTCCAGGGGTATTTAAAAATTCCAGAGGTATTTAAAAATTCCAGGGGTATTTAAAAATTCCAGAGGTATTTAAAAATTCCAGAGGTATTTAAAAATTCCAGAGGTATTTAAAACATCTTAAGGATACTTAAAAACATTCTAAGATAATTAACAAAATTACGAAAGATATTAAAATGATAAAAGTATTATTATTATTATTAAAGATTCGCCGGTATTCTCCCGGCCCGGGCCTTTTCCAAGTGGTGGCCCGGCCTTGGCTCCCTCTTTAGGGAGTGTCTGAGACCGAAGTCTCCCATGTGAGGAGGCACAAGTACTTCCTCATCTTTGGGACCAACTGTCCCCAGGCCTAGCCACAAGCTAGGCCTCTCTGGTCTACCATCCCCGCCACAAGGGGGCTAATGGGAATGACAGTCTTATGAGCTAAAGGCTCGGGCTCAGGCACCTACCCTACCCTAGAAGGGTTAGGCATGGTGTCGATAATAAAAGTATTAAAAAAATAAAGGATATTTACAAAATTCCAAAAAAAAAAAAAAAAAGTAACAAAATATTTGCTAAATATGCAATTATTATTATTATTATTATTATTATTATTATTATTTTTATTATTATTAATATTTAACATTTAATTTTATTATAATTTATATGATTTTTATCATTACGGTTATCATTATTATTATTATTATTATTATTATTATTATAATTATTATTAAATTTTATTATTAATAATATTTAACATTTTAATTTTATTATAATTTATATGAATTTTATCATTACGGTTATCATTATTATTATTATTATTATTATTATTATTACTAGAAGGTTTAGATCCGAGGAATAGAAGAGCAGCTCCAGTTTACTGGATCAAGAGCCCTTCACCAGTCTCAAGGTCCATCATTCTTTCTTTAAAGGGGATTTTTAACTCAGCAAAATCTTGTATATAACAATTTCAGTGAGTATTAAAGGAATCAAAATAATTTTTGAGTAAATATGAGATTAAAATTTTTTGACAATTAATTTTTCAAGAGAGAAAAAAAATATGATTTTTTTTTACTTAATTATGGAAATAAAAAAAATAATGAGAGTTTGTGAGTAAAAAAAATTATTGAGCAATTGTGAAAATTGTGAAAAATTGATGACTTTTTTGTGAAAGCTAGAATTGCAGAGGATTGTTATAGATGAGAAATTTAATTTCAAAAATAATTTTATATTTTATTTTCAATGTAATAATAATAATAATAATAATAATAATAATAATAATAATAATAATAATAATAACTCTGGTCAGATTACTGACAGTGATAAGGATATGTGTGAAATTCTCAATACCTACTTCCTCTCAGTTTTCACCCAGGAAAATACTAGCGATATTCCTGAAATAATAGATTATGTAGAACAGGATGATAATAAACTATGTACGATTGCGGTAACTAGTGACATGGTCCTCAGACAAATAGAGAAACTAAAACCTAACAAATCCCCAGGTCCTGATGAACTGTTTGCAAGGGTGTTAAAGGAATGTAAAGAGGAACTTAGCATACCTTTGGTTAATCTTTTTAACATATCACTACAAACTGGCATAGTGCCTGATAAGTGGAAAATGGCAAATGTAATACCTATTTACAAGGCAGGTGACAGGTCCTTGGCTTCGAACTATAGACAAATAAGCCTTACCTCCATAGTGGGAAAATTTATGGAATTAATAATTGCCAAAGCAATTCGTAGCCATCTTGATAGGCACAGATTGATTAATGAATCTCAACACGGTTTTACAAAGGGGCGTTCCTGTCTTACGAATTTACTAACTTTTTTCACTAAGGTGTGTGAGGAGGTAGATCATGGTAATGAATATGATATTGTGTATATGGACTTCAGTAAGGCTTTCGATAGAGTTCCACACCAGATGCTATTGAGGAAACTTAAGGCACACGGAATAGGAGGAGAATTTTTTTCCTGGGTAGAGGCATGACTGACAAATAGGCAGCAGAGAGTTTGCATAAATGGGGAGAAATCAGAATGGGGGCACGTCACAAGCGGTGTTCCTCAGGGGTCAGTGTTGGGCCCGTTGTTGTTCACAATTTACATAAACGACATAGATGAGGGAATAAATAGCGACATAAGCAAATTTGCTGACGACACCAAAATAGGCCGTCCAATTCATTCTAATGAGGACACTAGAGCACTCCAGGATGATTTGAATAGACTGATGCAATGGTCGGAGAAGTGGCAGATGCAGTTTAATATTGACAAATGCAAAGTTCTAAATGTTGGACAGTTAAATAACCATGCCACATATAAACTAAATAATGTAGATCTTAATACTACTAATTGCGAAAAGGATTTAGGAGTTCTGGTTAGCAGTAATCTACATCCAAGACAACAGTGCATTAGTGTTCGCAATAAAGCTAACAGAATTCTTGGCTTCATATCTAGAAGTATAAATAATAGAAGTCCTCAGGTTGTTCTTCAACTCTATATATCCTTGGTTAGGTCTCATTTAGACTATGCTGCTCAGTTCTGGTCACCGTATTACAGAATGGATATAAATGCTCTGGAAAACGTAAAGAGAATCATGACAAAGATGATCCCATGTATCAGAAATCTTCCCTATGAGGATAGACTGAGGCCCGGAATCTGCACTCTCTAGAAAGGCATAGAATTAGGGTAGATATGATCGAGGTGAATAAATGGAAAACAGGAATAAATAAAGGGGATGTAAATAACGTGCTGAAATTTTCCAGCCAATACAGGACTCGCAGCAATGGTTTCAAGTTGGAAAACTTCAGATTCAGGAAGGATATAGGAAAGCACTGGTTTGGTAATAGAGTTGTGGATGAGTGGAACAAACTCCCGAGTACAGTTATTGAGGCTAAAACGTTGTGTAGTTTTAAAAATAGGTTAGATAAATACATGAGTGGGTGTGAGTTGGACCTGACTAGCTTGTGCTGCTGGGTCTGGTGCAGTGCTCCATCCTTGAGTGGAGATGACCAGACTGGGTGGGTCATTGGGCTAATCCGGAGGGGGTCATTGGTCTAATCGGGGGGGGGGACATGGACCTGCTCCGCATGGGTCAGTAGGCCTGTTGCAGTGTTCCTTCTTTATGTTCTTATAATAATAAATTTGAAAAAATAAAAATATTTGCAATAATGGTTATAAAATATTATAATTATTAGCACAGCAGTCAAATGCTAGAATTTAATCAGACTCGATCTACGGAACAGTAGGTCAACTCCAATTCCTATGACCAAGAGCCCTCCATCGGCTTCTAGGCACCACCTCCCTCGAATGAGAAGTGAATCTTCAGATCTGTTGATGAATGGCTCAGGAAACCGATAAGTTGATAAGTTAGTCACAGGTGCGTCACTTCAGTATTTTTATTGAGGAAAAGATGAAGTCACTGTGTGGCGAAACGTTCCCTCAGTAAAGATACCCAAGTGTTGTACTTGGTTTCTAATTTATCAATGTTCAGATCTCTCAGTGCTGACATCCAGGAAGAATAATCTTATTTTCAAGTATTTCCGATTTTCTCCTGTAATTTATGCCATAGTAAACACAACTTAATGAATAAGAGACATGTGCCACAATTTTTCCAGTTATGGTCGAGTTTACGTCTTGAGACCAGGTGTTGGGTGCATTGGCTTAAGCTGGTAGGAGACTTGGACCTGCCTCGCATGGGCCAGTAGGCCTGCTGCAGTGTTCCTTCGTTCTTATGTTCTTCTTATGTTCTTAATTGAGTTGCACATGTGTAGAGTATGAAATGTCATAAGACCACAGCTGCAAAAGTGACTGCAGAGCTAAATCAGCATCTTGCAAACCAGCTTCCAACCAAGACAGTTTAGCTTCATGCAGCAAGATATCATGGCCGGGCCTCAGCTGCTTCAGAAGCAAATAATAAGAAGCGAAAAAATTGGTGTAACAATTGGACACTGGACCAATTTAAGAAAGTTATTTACCTAGACGAACCATCCTTCACACTTTTTCCAGTTATGGTCGAGTTTACGTCTTGAGACAGCCTAAAGAATCTCATAACCCCGACTCCTCCATCACTACCGTGAAACTTGGAGGTGGATCAGTGATCTGGAGAGCAATATCGTGGAATTCTCTTGGCCCGACACTAGTACTGCATGGTAGGGTTAACGCCCGAACATATTTGCCAGTTTCATGGTACAGTTTCCGAACTGCGGCGCTATCTACCGAGAGGATAATGCACTGAAACGCATAAAAGTGAAGTCAAACACTTGGATTGGTATCACAATCGTCAGATCTAAATATTATCAACCATTTCTGGGGTCAATTGGAAAAGTCAGGAACCGACTTCCTCCACCGTCTTCTTTGGAAGAGTCAGAGAAGGGTTTGCTTGAGGAATGCTCAATATTTCCCTGGATATTGTTCATATAAACCATACCCCCGGCCGGGATTGAACCCGCGGTCATAGAGTCTCAAAACTCCAGCCCGTCGCGTTAGCCACTAGACCAGCTAGCCACAATAAGATTCATCCAACTTGCATTTGTGGTCACAGAGGTGCCTGTGCTAACTTTCCTATGGTGTAGAAATATACCTAGTTGGATGAATCTTATTGTGGCTAGCTGGTCTAGTGGCTAACGCGACGGGCTGGAGTTTTGAGACTCTATGACCGCGGGTTCAATCCCGGCCGGGGGTATGGTTTATTTGCAATCGTGTCATTACGATTTCTTAAGTCATATTGTTCATATGCTATGTGAATCAATTCCTCGACGAACTGGTGCTGTTTTAGCTGCAAATGGAGGACCAACTTCATATTGAAAATAAAAAAATGCTAAATTACAAGATGTTCTTATTATAAAGATGGCTAAGACACATGTGCAACAGTTGGATATCTTTACTATTGAAACGTTTTGCCTACCCAGTAGGCTTCTTCAGTTGTAAACAGAGGCAGAAGGTGCGGTAGTAATCAGATGAACTTTGGAGAAATAGTATTTGAGGCGGTTAGTCCCTCAGCCTGGAGAAAAGTTCAACTCCATGGTCTGGAACAATATGAAGTTGAAGTATGTTCATGTAGGTTGGCTAGGTCGGGTCCTGGCCAGGGTCTTCTCCGTGTGGTGACCCGGCAGTGGCTCCCGAAGGAGTGTCTGTGTGTGTACAAGTGACGAACCGTTTACAGCCCTATGGCAGGGGCAGCCCTATGGCAGGGGCAGCCCTATGGCAGGGGCAGCCCTATGGCAGGGGCAGCCCTATGGCAGGGGCACGGTGACTCTCAAACTCCAGCTGAGCCATTCCTGTCACTCAGGCCGCAGCCCGATTGACAGAACGACTCAGGAGATTCTCCGCAGGTGTGCTGAACACCTGACGTCTATCCCTGTCATCGAGCTAAAGCATGAGAACGGAGACTTATATACTGTCGAAGGAGAACCAGGAGATCCCGAAGGCGTAAGGGGACGAGGTTCACTAGTAGAAGTAAGAAGGCAGGTCCTCTGGAATCCAACCATTCTCACTCAAAACTAGTAGTTGAGCGACGAAGTCTGGAAGATGTCCTCTGTACCAAGATACCACTGTGCTGATCTCAGTTGTTGAAACGTTTCGCCTACACGGTAGGTTTCTTCAGTCAAATACAGAGGCAGAAAGAGTATTGAAATGGAGATGATGTTCACATTATTTTCTCCAATCTCTGTAGTTTAATGTTTTTTATATAAATCTGAGAAACACACATATTGGCAGAGCGAGAAATTTGATGCCGTACGTTGGAAAATAATAGTCTGTAATTACTTACAATGGATTCAGAACTTCTCGCTTTTTTCAAAGACTTAATAAACTATTTGTCGATAAATCCTGAAGTTGATATGGGAATTATATATCAGCTACACAAAACTGTTTTAGAAAGACAGGTGAGGAAACACTAGTAAGTATTTATTAGACAACGTTTCGCCCCTGGGACATTGATCACTTCTAACAAAGGTTAAAAATATAGTATACATATCTCTCTCCGCCTATAATGATGACTAAGACACATGTACAACAGTTGGGTATCTTTGTTGAAACGTTTTGCCTACACAGTAGCCTTCTTCAGTCATAAACAGAGGAAGCAGGTGCAGTAGTAATCAGATGGACTTTGGACAAATAATATTTGAGGTGGCCAGTCCCTCTGTATGTTAGAAGTAATCAAGATTCCAGGACCGAAACGTTTTCTAATATGTCCTAGTGTTTACTTACCTGTCTGTCTAAAACAATTTGTATCTATTACCATAATACAAAATTATCAACACATTATCATACAGAATTGTCCACAAATTTACGGTCGCTAAACACGACTATGAAATTAAAGTTGTTAGTGAATCAAAGACTAATCCAAAAGGTTTTTTTTCCTATTGTACAGGACGAAGGTCAGACAAAAAGTAGGACTAACAAGCCATACCATTGGTGGGGTTAGAACCCGCGATCAGTGACAAAACTCCAGGCCGTCGCTGGCCCAGTGGCTAACGCGTCGGTCTGGAGTTTTATGACTCTCTGATCGCGGGTTCTAACCCCTCCCGCAATCGTGTCATTACGATTTCGTGAGTCGCGAATAGTGGGACTGCTGAGAACTGAGGATGGACAGTTGACTGATAACGAACAATAAATGCGTTCTCTGTTGAATGATATTTCTTGTCAGTCTTTACACAAGACGTAAATGATTTCCCAGTAATTAACAACTATACAGAAAGAGAAAACAAATTAAGTAATATTACTGTCACAAGGGACATGATTATGAAGCAAGTAGATACACTGAAGCAACATAAGGAAGTAAGTTGGAACTTAGTCAGCCATTAACGAGAGTGTTGGAACTTATTCAGCCATTAACGAGAGTGTTGGAACTTATTCAGCCATTAACGAGAGTGTTGGAACTTATTCAGCCATTAACGAGAGTGTTGGAACTCATTCAGCCATTAACGAGAGTCTTGGAACTTATTCAGCCATTAACGAAAGTGTTGTTACTTAGCCATTAACGAGAGTGTTGGAACTTAGTCAGCCATTAACGAGAGTGTTGGAACTTAGTCAGCCATTAACGAGAGTCTTGGAACTTATTCAGCCATTAACGAAAGTGTTGTTACTTAGCCATTAACGAGAGTGTTGGAACTTAGTCAGCCATTAACGAGAGTGTTGGAACTTATTCAGCCATTAACGAGAGTCTTGGAACTTATTCAGCCATTAACGAGAGTGTTGTTACTTAGCCATTAACGAGAGTGTTGGAACTTAGTCAGCCATTAACCAGAGTGTTCAATGCGTCCATCCAACTGTTGTTGTGCCAGAGATGTGGAAGATGGCTATTGTAATTCCTATATTTAATTCAGGAGATAAGTCCATTTCATAAAATTACCGTCCAATAAGCCTGACGTCTATACCATACAAATTATCAGATCAGTTATACCAGATATTATTAAGTCACCTTGAGCATAATTTGACGATTCTCAGTATGGATTCACGAGAGGTCGTTCCTGACTGACATTTACTGATGTTCAATAAAGCATTTAAAGCAGTAGATAATAATAAAGAATATATTATTTATTTGGATTTCAGTAAAGCCTTCGGTAGAGTACCTCGCAAAAGACTTAAGACAAGTGGCAGCTCATGGTATCGGAGGTAACGTTCTAACATGGATAGAACCATGGATTACCAATAGGAAGCAGAGTTTTTTCCATTATTTGCGTTAAATCTGAATGGGAACAGGTCACTAGTGGCGTTCCCCAAGGATCAGTTTTAGGCTCATTGATGTTTACAATTTGCATTATTGACCTTAATGAAGGAATTGCAAGTGACATGAGTAAATTTGCTGATACCAAAACAGGCCGAATAATTGATTCTGAGGAAGATACCAGTGAACCCCAGGAGGATTAGGTCTGAAAAGTGACAGATACAGTTCAATGTAGACAAGTGTAAAGTCTAAATCCTTGGGAACGAAAATAACCTTTTGCACTTATAAACTAAGTGATGTAAAGTTTGATTACTTAAAATGTGGAAAAGACTTTGGAGTCATGGTCTACCTACCTGGAGTCTACCTGGAGGGTTTTCCGTGGATCAACGCCCCCGCTGCCTGGTCCATGATCAGGCTTTCCGGTGCATCAGGGACTGATCAACGAGACTGTTACTGCTGGTCGCATGTAGTCCAAAGTACGAAGCACAGCCCGGCTGATCCGGCACTGACTTTAGGTATCTGTCCAGCTCCCTCTTGAAAACAACCAGGGGTCTATTGGTAATTCCCCTTATGGCTGGTGGGAGGCTGTTGAACAGTCTTGGCCCCGGACATTTATTGTGTTTTCTCTTAGTGTACTAGTGGCGCCCCTACTTTTCACTGGGGGTATGTTGCATCGCCCGCCAAGTCTTTCGCTTTCGTAGAGAGTGATTTGTGTGTGCAAATTAGGGGCTAGTCCTTCCAGAATCTTCACTCGCCTGCACTCCACTGAGTACAAGTCAAGTGCTTCCAGGCGTTCCCAGCAGTTAAGGTTTTTGATGGAACTTATACGTGCAGTAAAGGTTCTCTTTACATTCTCTAGATCTGCAATTTCACCTGCCTTGAATGGGGATGTTAATGTACAAGTGGTTTAAAAAGGATCATCATTGGCTTAGCATCTCTTGTCTTGAAAGTTCTCATTATCCATCCTATCAGTTTCCTCGCAGATGTGATAGTGTCATTGTTGTGGTCCGTAAAGGTTAGATCTTCGGACATTACCACACCCAGGTCCTTCACATTACTTTTCCGCTCTATTGTGTGATTGGAGTTTGTAGTATACTCAGTCCTAGTTATTATTTCCTCCAGTTTTCCATAATGGAGTAGTTGGAATTTGCCTTCATTGATCATATTGTTCTCTGTTGCCCATTGGAAAACTTGGTTTATATCTTCTTGGAGATTTGCCGTGTCCTCAGTGGATGACACTCTCATGCAGATCCAAGTATCGTCTGCAAAGGATGATACAGTGCTATAGTTTACATCTCTGTGTCTGATACGAGGATAGGTGCGAGTACTGTGCCTTGTGCAACAGAGCTCTTCACTTTGGCAGCTTCCGAATTCACTCTATTTACCACTACTCTGCGTTCGATTGGTTAGAAAGTTGAAGATTCATCTATCTACTTTACCAGTTATCTCTTTAGCACGCATTTTGTGTGCTATTACACCATGATCGCACTTGTCAAAGGTTTTTGCAAAATCTGTGTATACATCTGCATTTTATTTTCCAGTGCATCTAAGACCGTATCACAGTGCTCCAGTAGTTGCGAGAAATCTAATGCCAAGACAACAGTGCCTAAGTTTGCGTAATAAGGCTAACAGATTACTTGGATTTATATTAAGAAGTATAAGTAACAGGAGTCCAAAAGTTATTTTACAGCTCTATCACTAGTGAGACCTCACTTAGATTATGCCGCTCAGTTTTGGTCTCCTTACTAGCGAATGGATATAAATTCATTGGAGAACATACAGAGAAGGATGGCAAAGATGATTTACTGTATAAGGAATCTCCCGTATGAAGATAGACTTAGATCCTTGAATCTTCACTCTCTTGAGAGACGAAGAATGAGAGGAGATGTCATCGAAGCGTGTAAGTGGATAATACGATAACCAAAGGCGATATTAGTAAAGGACTGAGTATATTGAATCAAGTAAGAACCAGAAATAACGGATTTAAGTTAGATCAATTTAGATTTAGGAAGGACATAGGGAAGTACTGGTTTTCAGAGTTGTTGATGCTTAGAACAATATTCCGAGTAGGGTGATCGAGGCTAGGACCCTGGGTAGCTTTAATATATAAGTGGGTTTAATTAGTGCCTGGTGTAGCCTTGGGAAAATGTTGGTGGTTTTCATAAAGACGTGCCTTGTATGGGCCGGTGGGCCTACTGCAATCTTCCTCCCTTCCTATGTTTACAAATAACCCCAAAGACTTTGACGACGTTTCGGTCAGACTTGGTTATTTGTATGTTGTACCAGTTACAGCATTGTGCCTTTTTGCACTTACGCAAGAGCCACCTGCCATGTCTACAGATGGAGTTTGAACACAACAGTCGTTCAGCAGTCACTAAAACCTCTGATGTAACCCCCACTCTTCAAAGGTGGTACCAATGCAATGTCAGAAAAACCAACTAGGTTAATTTCTATACACAAAGAGGAAGTTAACATGGGCCCCGTGTTTTTCTTCTTTACAGATAATTCTGGAATTTGTTTTAGAATGACATCCACTGAAGACACAACAAATCTACCCGATAACATTAACCAGGTCTTCCAGTATGTCACAAATAAAACGATGTTCAATTGGAACAAATTCCAGTCACTCTACTATGGAACTACTGAGGAAATCAAAATTAAAACGGAATATAAATTAGCACAACTCACCCAACAGACCGAAAAATTAACGTGAGGGACTTAGGAGTGATAATGTAAGTTCTCAACTGCTAGAAAAATGCGAAGCTAGGTTACAAGCATATTTTAAAACCGTACATACCAAGGCAATGATGATACTGAGGATATGATAATGGTATCTAATACCGACAAGTTGATACTTCAGGTATATGTACAACAGATATCTTTATTACGAAACGTTTCGCCTGCACAGTAGGCTTTTTCAGTCGAATGCATAGACGGCGGCAGAAGCAGTAGAGATGTAAAGCCTTTGTATTCGACTGTAAAAGCCTACTGTGCAGGCGGAACGTTTCGGAATAAAGAAACCTAACTGCTGCATGTGTGTCTTACCATCAATGGTGATATTCTTCGGGTTACTTGTTCTCTTTAGTCTGGAATACTGATGTATTCTACCAGACCCTCTCATGGCAGGTAAAATTACTGATATGGGGAATGACTAGGTTCGTACGTCGGGTTGCGTGCGGCCAACAGTAACAGCCTGGTTAATCAGGCCCTGATCCACCATGAGGCCTGGTCACAGACCGGGCCGCGGGGACATTGACCCCTGAAACCCTCTCCAGGTATACTCCAGAGACCCTTCACTGTTCTTATAAATTTCACTACAACTGCTCTCTCTGTGTTTAACTGAAAAAAACCTGCTGTACAGGCGAAACGTTCCCTGAATAAAGATACCCAACCGTTGTACATGTGTCTTAATCTTCGACTTTAAGTCCCTCGAACTGCACTCCTGGGAACGTAGGCGAGAAAGATGCATTGTAATTTGCACCTGGAAAATTTTAAAAGGCTTGGTAACAGATTTCCTCAAAGAAATCACACCTTACGAAATCAAGAGGCTTGGCAGACTGTGCAATATATCCTGCAACGAAAAGCAAGGATGCAATGAATGCTTTATTAGATATCTCAATAGGTGTTATCTTGGCAAGACTTGTCAACACCCTTTTTTTATCCATAAGGGGAAATGAGTTGTCTTCAAGACTCCTGGCTGTCTTCGAAATCCCTGGCTGTCTTCAAAATCCCTGGCTGTCCTCAAAATCCCTGGCTGTCTTCAAAATCCCTGGCTGTCTTCAAAATCCCTGGCTGTCTTCAAAATCCCTGGCTGTCTTCAAAATCCCTGGCTGTCTTCAAAATCCCTGGCTGTCCTCAAAATCCCTGGCTGTCTTCAAAATCCCTGGCTGTCCTCAAAATCCCTGGCTGTCTTCAAAATCCCTGGCTGTCTTCAAAATTCCTGGCCGTCTTCAAAATCCCTGGCTGTCTTCAAAATTCCTGGCTGTCTTCAAAATTCCTGGCTGTCTTCAAAATGCCTGGCTGTCTTCAAAATGCCTGGCTGTCTTCAAAATGCCTGGCTGTCTTCAAAATGCCTGGCTGTCTTCAAAATGCCTGGCTGTCTTCAAAATCCCTGGCTGTCCTCAGAATCCCTGGCTGTCTTCAAAATCCCTGGCTGTCCTCAGAATCCCTGGCTGTCTTCAAAATCTCTGGCTGTCTTCAAAATCCCTGGCTGTCCTCAGAATCCCTGGCTGTCTTCAAAATCCCTGGCTGTCTTCAAAATCCCTGGCTGTCTTCAAAATCCCTATCTGCCTTCAAAATCCCTGGCTGTCTTCAAAATCCCTGGCTGTCTTCAAAATCCCTGGCTGTCTTCAAAATCCCTGGCTGTCCTCAAAATCCCTGGCTGTCTTCAAAATCCCTGGCTGTCTTCAAAATCCCTGGCTGTCTTCAAAATCCCTGGCTGTCTTCAAAATCCCTGGCTGTCTTCAAAATCCCTGGCTGTCTTCAAAATCCCTGGCTGTCTTCAAAATCCCTGGCTGTCCTCAAAATCCCTGGCTGTCTTCAAAATCCCTGGCTGTCTTCAAAATCCCTGGCTGTTCCTCAAGTCACTTTCTGATCAGCCTGGCTGTGGTGCATAAGTTGGACTACATGCAATCTGATTGATCAGGTTGACCACCTGCTCTGGGACCGCAATGCGGGGGCTTTGACCCCCGAAATCATCTTCAAGTATACTTCAGGTATATAAATATACGTGAAAATTAACTAGAATATTAACTAGAACCCGTGAATATTAACTAGAACCAGTGAATATTAACTAGAACCAGTGAATATTAACTAGAACCCGTGAATATTAACTAGAACCAGTGAATATTAACTAGAACCAGTGAATATTAACTAGAACCCGTGAATATTAACTAGAACCCGTGAATATTAACTAGAACCCGTGAATATTAACTAGAACCAGTGAATATTAACTAGAACCAGTGAATATTAACTAGAACCCGTGAATATTAACTAGAACCCGTGAATATTAACTAGAACCAGTGAATATTAACTAGAACCCGTGAATATTAACCAGAACCCGTGAATATTAACTAGAACCAGTGAATATTAACTAGAACCAGTGAATATTAACTAGAACCAGTGAATATTAACTAGAACCCGTGAATATTAACTAGAACCCGTGAATATTAACTAGAACCAGGGAATATTAACCAGAACCCGTGAATATTAACTAGAACCAGTGAATATTAACCAGAACCCGTGGATATTAACTAGAACCAGTGAATATTAACTAGAACCCTTGGATATTAACTAGAACCAGTGAATATTAACTAGAACCCGTGAATATTAACCAGAACCCGTAAATATTAACTAGAACCCGTGAATATTAACTAGAACCCGTAAATATTAACTAGAACTCGTGAATATTAACTAGAACCCGTGAATATTAACTAGAACCCGTAAATATTAACTAGAACCTGTGAATATTAACTAGAACCCGTGAATATTAACTAGAACCCGTGAATATTAACTAGAACCAGTGAATATTAACTTGGTTCTTGCCAACAAAAATTCACTAATTAATAATCTTGAGGTTAATGATGAGCTTGGGGAAAGTGATCACAAATCACTTAGTTTCAATGTATCATGGAATTACCCAGATAACTGCAATCAAATCTCTGTCCCAGATTTTCGCTTGGCCGACTTCATGGGACTGAAAAATTACCTGGGTGGGCTAAATTGGGATGTCCTGACTATGGGTCAGGTAGGTGATCTTGGTTGCCAATATAACGTTTTTCAGAGCATAGCTCTAGCTGCCCAGACAACTTTTGTTCCGAGTAGGGAAATTAGATCTAACAAAAATTATCCCAAATGGATGAACAATAGATTAAAACATCTCATTGGTTAAAAGAGAGGCATATATAGGCGTATCAAAAGAGGGGATGGGCAGTTAAGAAATCAATATATTAAAGAGAGAAATAAAGAAAGGAATAAGAAAAGCAAAAAGGGTTCTTTCAGGTATACAGATGTAAGATTAGCGACAAGATTGGCCCACTTAAAACTAACTCTGGTCAGATCACTGACAGTGATAAGGATATGTGTGAAATTCTCAATACTTACTTCCTCTCAGTTTTCATCCAGGAAAATACTAGCGATATTCCTGAAATAATAGATTATGTAGAACAGGATGATAATAAACTATGTACGATTGCGGTAACTAGTGACTTGGTCCTCAGACAAATAGAGAAACTAAAACCTAACAAATCCCCAGGTCCTGATGAACTGTTTGCAAGGGTGTTAAAGGAATGTAAAGAGGAACTTATCATACCTTTGGTTAATCTTTTTAACATATCACTACAAACTGGCATAGTGCCTGATAAGTGGAAAATGGCAAATGTAATACCTATTTACAAGGCAGGTGACAGGTCCTTGGCTTCGAACTATAGACAAATAAGCCTTACCTCCATAGTGGGAAATTTATGGAATCAATAATTGCCGAAGCAATTCGTAGTCATCTTGATAGGCACAGATTGATTAATGAATCTCAACACGGTTTTACAAAGGGGCGTTCCTGTCTTACGAATTTACTAACTTTTTTCACTAAGGTGTTTGAGGAGGTAGATCATGGTAATGAATATGATATTGTGTATATGGACTTCAGTAAGGCTTTCGATAGAGTTCCACATCAGAGGCTATTGAGAAAACTTAAGGCACACGGAATAGGAGGAGAATTTTTTTCCTGGGTAGATGCATGGCTGACAAATAGACAGCAGAGAGTGCATAAATGGGGAGAAATCAGAATGGGGGCAAGTAACAAGCGGTGTTCCTCAGGGGTCAGTGTTAGGCCCGTTGTTCACAATTTACATAAACGACATAGATGAGGGAATAAATAGCGACATAAGCAAATTTGCTGATGACACCAAAATAGGCCGTCCAATTCATTCTAATGAGGACACTAGAGCACTCCAGGATGATTTGAATAGACTGATGCAATGATCGGAGAAGTGGCAGATGCAGTTTAATATTGACAAATGCAAAGTTCTAAATGTTGGACAGTTAAATAACCATGCCACATATAAACTAAATAATATAGATCTTAATACTACTGATTGCGAAAAGGATTTAGGAGTTCTGGTTAGCAGTAATCTAAAACCAAGACAACAGTGTATTAGTGTTCGCAATAAAGCTAACAGAATTCTTGGCTTCATATCTAGAAGTATAAATAATAGAAGTCCTCAGGTTGTTCTTCAACTATATATATCCTTGGTTAGGCCTCATTTAGACTATGCTGCTCAGTTCTGGTCACCGCATTACAGAATGGATATAAATGCTCTGGAAAACGTACAGAGTATCATGACAAAGATGATCCCATATATCAGAAATCTTCCCTATGAGGATAGACTGAGGCCCTGAATCTGTACTCTCTCGAAAGGCGTAGAATTAGGGGGGATATGATCGAGGTGTATAAATGGAAAACAGGAATAAATAAAGGGGATGTAAATAGTGTGCTGAAAATTTCCAGCCAAGACAGGACTCGCAGCAATGGTTTCAAGTTGGAAAAATTCAGATTCAGGAAGGATATAGGAAAGCAATGGTTTGGTAATAGAGTTGTGAATGAGTGGAACAAACTCCCGAGTACAGTTATTGAGGCTAAAACGTTGTGTAGCTTTAAAAATAGGTTAGATAAGTACATGAGTGGGTGTGGGTGGGTGTGAGTTGGACCTGGCTAGCTTGTGCTGCTGGGTCTGGTGCCTTGCTCTTTCCTTGAGTGGAGGTGACCAGACTGGGTGGGTCATTGGGCTAATCCGGGGGTGGGTGGGTCATTGGTCTTATCCCATGGGGGGACATGGACCTGCTCCGCATGGGTCAGTAGGCCTGTTGCAGTGTTCCTTCTTTCTTATGTTCTTAACCCGTGAATATTAACTAGAGCCCGTGAATATTAACTAGAACCAGTGAATATTAACTAGAACCCGTGAATATTAACCAGAACCCGTGAATATTAACTGAAACCCGTGAATATTAACCAGAACCCGTGAATATTAACCAGAACCCGTGAATATTAACTGGAACCCGTGAATATTAGCCAGAACCCGTGGATATTAACTAGAACCCGTGAATATTAACTAGAACCCGTGAATGTTAACTAGAACCCGTGAATATTAACCAGAACCGGTGAATATTAACTAGAACCCGTGAATATTAACTAGAACCCGTGAATATTAACTAGAACCCGTGAATATTAACCAGAACCCGTGAATATTAACTGGAACCCGTGAATATTAGCCAGAACCCGTGGATATTAACTAGAACCCGTGAATATTAACTAGAACCCGTGAATATTAACCAGAACCGGTGAATATTAACCAGTAACCGTGAATATTAACTAGAACCCGTGAATATTAACTAGAACCCGTGAATATTAACTAGAACCCGTGAATATTAACTAGAACCCGTGAATATTAACTGGAACCCGTGAATATTAGCCAGAACCCGTGGATATTAACTAGAACCCGTGAATATTAACTAGAACCCGTGAATATTAACTAGAACCCGTGAATATTAACTAGAACCCGTGAATATTAACTAGAACCCGTGAATATTAACTAGAACCCGTGAATATTAACTAGAACCCGTGAATATTAACTAGAACCCGTGAATATTAACTAGAACCCGTGAATATTAACTAGAACCCGTGAATATTAACCAGAACCCGTGAATATTAACTAGAACCCGTGAATATTAACTAGAACCCGTGAATATTAACTAGAACCCGTGAATATTAACTAGAACCCGTGAATATTAACTAGAACCCGTGAATATTAACTAGAACCCGTGAATATTAACTAGAACCCGTGAATATTAACTAGAACCCGTGAATATTAACTAGAACCCGTGAATATTAACTAGAACCCGTGAATATTAACTAGAATCCGTGAATATTGACTAGAACCCGTGAATATTAACTAGAACCCGTGAATATTAACTAGAACCCGTGAATATTAACTAGAACCCGTGAATATTAACTAGAACCCATGAAAACTAACTAGATCCTGCTAAAAAAATATATTATCTAGTCAGAGATTAGTTAACTACGAAATATTCAGAATAATTAACGTCTAAACCTTCATAATGGCTAACTCCTGAACCTTGAGATCAGCTAATTACAGATTAGAGCTGTTAAGAACCCCTGTCATACTTCTGATCACTCAGTAGTGAACCTGAGTCAGTTTAGTCAGAACACGTCAGTCAGCAAGTGACCTCCTGGTCATGTAGATGTTATTAACACAGCTGACCTGGGTCACTATAAGTCACAACACGGGGTGAGTCAGCAAGTGACCTCCTGGTCATGTAGATGTTATTAACACAGCTGACCTGGGTCACTATAAGTCACAACACGAGGCGAGTCAGCAAGTGACCTCCTGGTCATGTAGATGTTATTAACACAGCTGACCTGGGTCACTATAAGTCACAACACGGGGTGAGTCAGCAAGTGACCTCCTGGTCAAGTAGATGTTATTAACACAGGTGACCTTGGTCACTATAAGTCACAACACGGGGTGAGTCAGCAAGTGACCTCCTGGTCAAGTAGATGTTATTAACACAGGTGACCTTGGTCACTATAAGTCACAACACGGGGTGAGTCAGCAAGTGACCTCCTGGTCATGTAGATGTTATTAAAACAGCTGACCTGGGTCACTATAAGTCACAACACGAGGCGAGTCAGCAAGTGACCTCCTGGTCATGTAGATGTTATTAACACAGGTGACCTGGGTCACTATAAGTCACAACACGGGGTGAGTCAGCAAGTGACCTCCTGGTCGTGTAGATGTTATTAACACAGGTGACCTGGGTCACTATAAGTCACAACACGAGGCGAGTCAGCAAGTGACCTCCTGGTCATGTAGATGTTATTAACACAGATGACCTGGGTCACTATAAGTCACAACACGGGGTGAGTCAGCAAGTGACCTCCTGGTCATGTAGATGTTATTAACACAGGTGACCTGGGTCACTATAAGTCACAACACGGGGTGAGTCAGCAAGTGACCTCCTGGTCGTGTAGATGTTATTAACACAGGTGACCTGGGTCACTATAAGTCACAACACGGGGTCGGTCAGCAAGTGACCTGGTCGTGTAGATTATTAACACAGCTGACCTGGGTCACTATAAGTCACAACACGGGGCGAGTCAGCAAGTGACCTCCTGGTCATGTAGATGTTATTAACACAGCTGACCTGGGTCACTATAAGTCACAACACGGGGTCGGTCAGCAAGTGACCTGGTCGTGTAGATTATTAACACAGCTGACCTGGGTCACTATAAGTCACAGCACGGGGTGAGTCAGCAAGTGACCTCCTGGTCATGTAGATGTTATTAACACAGCTGACCTGGGTCACTATAAGTCACAACACGGGGTCGGTCAGCAAGTGACCTGGTCGTGTAGATTATTAACACAGCTGACCTGGGTCACTATAAGTCACAACACGAGGCGAGTCAGCAAGTGACCTCCTGGTCATGTAGATGTTATTAACACAGGTGACCTGGGTCACTATAAGTCACAACACGGGGTCGGTCAGCAAGTGGATTAATTGTTGGAATTATATTTCCAAAATATATACAATTATACATAGATTTTTGTATTCTCTGAATTATTTATTAATTTTCCTATATTTAGCTTACAAATTTTAATTAATTATAACTTCATCTATTGTATATGTAAATTCTTACTAAATTTTTAATTTTATATAGAAAAGTAATGAGTGAGATTCCCTTTTTAATCCTCATTCTTGACTGGTAAATTTGATTTTGTGCTCCGTTCGTCAGGAAACAGGACCAGTGTTTCCTGACACTGGCGTTGGTGCTCCGTTCGTCAGGAAACAGGACCAGTGTTTCCTGACACTGGCGTTGGTGTTTCGTTCGTCAGGAAACAGGACCAGTGTTTCCTGACACTGGTGTTGGTGTTTCGTTCGTCAGGAAACAGGACCAGTGTTTCCTGACACTGGCGTTGGTGTTTCGTTCGTCAGGAAACAGGACCAGTGTTTCCTGACACTGGCGTTGGTGTTTCGTTCGTCAGGAAACAGGACCAGTGTTTCCTGACACTGGCGTTGGTGTTTCGTTCGTCAGGAAACAGGACCAGTGTTTCCTGACACTGGTGTTGGTGTTTCGTTCGTCAGGAAACAGGACCAGTGTTTCCTGACACTGGTGTTGGTGTTTCGTTCGTCAGGAAACAGGACCAGTGTTTCCTGACACTGGCGTTGGTGTTTCGTTCGTCAGGAAACAGGACCAGTGTTTCCTGACACTGGAGTTGGTGTTTGGTTCGTCAGGAAACAGGACCAGTGTTTCCTGACACTGGCGTTGGTGTTTCGTTCGTCAGGAAACAGGACCAGTGTTTCCTGACACTGGCATTGGTGTTTCATTCGTCAGGAAACAGGACCAGTGTTTCCGGACACTGGTGTTGGTGTTTCATTCGTCAGGAAACAGGACCAGTGTTTCCTGACACTGGCGTTGGTGTTTCATTCGTCAGGAAACAGGACCAGTGTTTCCTGACACTGGCATTGGTGTTTCATTCGTCAGGAAACAGGACCAGTGTTTCCTGACACTGGCGTTGGTGTTTCGTTCGTCAGGAAACAGGACCAGTGTTTCCTGACACTGGCGCTCGTGCTTCATTCGTCAGGAAACAGACCAAGTGTCTCCTGACACTGGTATTGTTATTTTTTGATTATTAGGAAACAGGACAAGTATCTCTGGACATCAATCTTTGACGAGAAACACTGGATTAGTAAAAAAAAATTGGCCGACTTACCCAGGCTAAGTTACACACCCTATTTACACCTAAGTAATCATTATATATATTAATCAAACCTAAGATGATGCCATTATGGGTATGCTGAGATAATGATATCACTATGAGTATGCTGAGATAATATCATTATGGGTATGCTGAGATAATGACATCATTATGGGTATGCTGAGATAATGATATCATTATGGGTATGCTGAGATAATGATATCATTATGGGTATGCTGAGATAATGATATCATTATAGGTATGCTGAGATAATGATATCATTATGGGTATTCTGAGATAATATCATTATAGGTATGCTGAGATATCATTATAGGTATGCTGAGATATCATTATAGGTATGCTGAGATATCATTATAGGTATGCTGAGATAATAATATCATTATAGGTATGCTGAGATAATGATATCATTATGGGTATGCTGAGATAATATCGTTATGGGTATGCTGAGATAATGACATCATTATGGGTATGAGAAGATGATGGTACTCTTACAGACATTGAAAATAAATGTTAAAACTGGTATAGAATACCGATAAGTTGATGATTAAGACACACGTGTAACTATTGGGTATTTTCGTTTCGTTTGCCCACACAGTAGGCTTCTTCAGTCATATACAGAGGCAGCAGGTGTAGTAGTGAAATGAAGATGTAATCAGTCCATCAACCTTGGAGAAATGGTATTTGAGGTGGTCAGTCCCATGACGCTGAACTCTTCTCCAGGCTGAGGGACTGATCACATCATTTCACTACTACACCTGCTGCTTCTGTATATGACTGAAGAAGCCTGCTGTGTAGGCGAAATGTTTCAACAACAAAGATACCCAACTGTTGCCTATCTGTCTTATCACTGAAAACGAAATTCATGATTCTGATAACGTAATAAATAGTTGGAAAACGTCAGTTACCGACGCATTTCTATCTTTTCTCTGGTATTGATTTCTTGTGTACGACTGCGCTTTCCAGACCTGAAGGCCTATATAGTCAAAATGCCGGTGAATGGCTTTTGATTCAAGAAATTGGAGCTTCCTTCTCTTTCCTTTAGTCAAATGTTATTACCTCTTATTGACTGAACACATCCAGACTGAGGGACTGGTTACCTCAACCTTCTTCTCATCTGCCACCTTTCTCTGCATTGGACTGAAGAAGCCACTGGCTTTATGGCTTTCTTCATTAAAAAATAGCTTGAAAATCATTATAAATCGTGAAAAAATGAATTATGAAGTTCTTCGTTAATATTTTGGTTTAAGTTGTCCCTTAAAATGCAATATAAACAGCAAGACTGATTAAAATTAAAATGATTTACTTGTTTCTGCCCCCAGTTACTTTTTTCACCCCCTACGAGTTTAGCACTTCCCCATAAGCATTATATTTATCCGAAATGTGAATTGGGTGTGAATTGTTCCAGCCAGGGTATTGTGGGTTAGTTGTGAATTGTTCCAGCCAGGGTATTGTGGGTTAGTTGTGAATTGTTCCAGCTAGGGTATTGTGGGTTAGTTGTGAATTGTTCCAGCTAGGGTATTGTGGGTTAGTTGTGAATTGTTCCAGCTAGGGTATTGTGGGTTAGTTGTGAATTGTTCCAGCCAGGGTATTGTGGGTTAGTTGTGAATTGTTCCAGCCAGGGTATTGTGGGTTAGTTGTGAATTGTTCCAGCCAGGGTATTGTGGGTTAGTTGTGAATTGTTCCAGCTAGGGTATTGTGGGTTAGTTGTGAATTGTTCCAGCTAGGGTATTGTGGGTTAGTTGTGAATTGTTCCAGCCAGGGTATTGTGGGTTAGTTCTGAATTGTTCCAGCCAGAGTATTGTGGGTTAGTTCTGAATTGTTCCAGCCAGGGTATTGTGACTTTTATTCTTCAATGAGTTGTGTAGAAATCCCTTCGGTCCTTCGAACTGATGCCAAAAATACGAGGAAGGAGTTTGGTGTTCTTGGTATCAATGATATGAAACGTGATATTAACACTGTAGTTGATGTTAAAATGTCGAGAAATATTATTATCATAAATCGTGCTAAATGTGTAGAAACAAAAGACAAAATTGGATGAGCTGAATCATTGCAAATAAAAGTATTTTACTCCTCCAGGAACGTTACATTCATTTAAAATTTAACAAGAAACTTAGTGCTAGTAAATCCATCATTTTTAAAGGCAACTGCTCAAGAAAGAAATTTCTTACCTAGTAATAATTTATCAAAGGCCTTGCTGTCACCTTCCCTGGATAAGGACCATCGCAGCCACAACCGCTATCTTGCGTTACAAACCAATTTGTTGGCCATGCTAAGAACACTAAAGTTAACTTACTTTTCACTGTTTATACTTGAAAATGTTCCTCTCTTCTGTTTATGTATTGAGATGGTGTCTGTAGTGCAGGCGAAACGTTGTCTTAATGTTTCGAACTACTGCTTGTATGCAGCTGTTTCTTTAACTTATGCTATTACAAGTTCGACAGTAAGAGTATCTCCTTGATCAGTATTGATTGTGCGTTGACAACGCACAATCAGTATTGATTGTGCGTTGATTCGTATAATGACACTAATTACTTGCTTATTGCAGATGCTAGGTACTGATATTAAAAAAATGGGTGAATTAATGCAAAATTCTTATGAATTTATAGTCTTATTTAATTCTTCTTAGACGACAAATACGATAAATTCGCCTAAAAAGGAGACATAGAAGCAGAGAGATAAATATAACTTTGTCTGTGTCAAGCATCAGAGATAGTATTAGAAAAGAGATAAACAATGAATCTGAATGTTATAAGAATGCAGTTAGAAACATGAGTAGATATATGACTCAGTAAGATGACATGGGTGTATATAAGCATTGTGGATGAATGGTTCAGTGAACCGACACGTTGATAAATTAGACACATGTGCAACTCTTGGGTATCTTTGAGGAAACGTTTCGCCACACAGTGGCTTCATTAGTCCATACAAAGGAGAATCTTGTAGAACAGGAGGAGAATGAGGTAATCAGTCCCTCAACCTTGAGTCGATATGGTCAGTCCATCAATCTTGAATAGAATACGGCATATGAGCGGAGAAGCAGTTTATATACCGTAGGCAGGAGAGGTGCAGCAGTCGTAGGTGGTGTCACATTTGTCCAGTGTGGAAGTAGGTCTGCTGCACCTCTCCTGCCTACGGTATATAAGCTACTTCTCCGCACATATGCTGTATTCTATTCAAGATTGATGGACTGACCACATCGACTCAAGGTTGAGGGACTGATTACCTCATTCTCCTCCTATTCTACAAGATTCTCCTTTGTATGATGAAGCCACTGTGTGGCGAAACGTTTCCCCAATAAAGATACCCAAGAGTTGCACATGTGTCTAATTTATCAACGTATATAAGCAACTTACACTTCAAAATCTGACTGATGTTGTGGTAGCGAGGCTTAGGCTTGTTTACAAATATTTCTGGCGACGATCAGACTATATCAAAAACATGGAGGCATCCTAATGGTCACTTTCTGAAACATTTTCTGCCTGATTGTCCACATACTGAGGAATATGTAGATAGTATAATGACCTATGTGGTATGTCAAGGTATATCATTAGTGAAAATAAGACACCAATCATTTTGAATAAGTATCTGAAGCCTATTTGTAAGAGATGGAGCCTAGTTCCCAGTCCTATTATTCGTATGCTCTTGGGCTGTCCATAGGACGGATATAGGACACGCGAACTATCGATTTCAGTAGCAAAATCTAACTCTAATGTATGTTTATTCACAGGATAAGTAACACTGCCCAGTACTCTATGGTGGCATGGTCACTCACAGTGAGAGTGGCACTAACCAATGTTGCCTTTATGGTGATATGTTCGCTCATAGGATGAGTGGCACTGTCGAGTGCCCTTTTCACTCACAGGATGAAGCAAGTCACATCTGAGAGTGAAAAGGGGAAAAAAAACTAGAAGAAAAACAGCGTGGAACAGGAAGGAGAAAGATGAACAAAATTTTTAGAAGGCAGGTCAGGTGAAGAATGAAATTTTTAGAAGTCAGGTCTGGAGAAGAATAAAATTTCCAGACAATAGGTCAGGTAAAAAATAAAATTTATAGAAGACAGGTCACGTGGAAAGACGAGCAAAACAGAGGTCAGGTCAAGTCACGGGAATTGTTTTAGCTACAGTACTGTATGTTAAACCAAGTATGTTAAACCAAGGCTTTAATATGTTAAGCTCAAGCTGCAATATAAATCAGGGAACGGGTGGGGGTCTGAACCTAAGGAAAATAAGTCTTAAAACTCACAAGTCGGTAAATTGCTTATAATCGTATTATTATGAGTCAAATTTCAGTTTTCTAGGCTCAAACTGGACTATGGAGACCACGTTTAAAGAAACGTTTCGCCAGCCAGTGCCTTCCTCAGTTCAATACAGAGGAGAACGGAGAAAGATGAGGAGATAATCAATCCCTCAGCCTGGTGTCGATGTCTTCAGTCTATCAGTCTTGAGAAAAGTTCTCATCTTCCACCGTTCTTCTCTGTATTAGACTGAAGAAGTCACTGGCTGGCGAAACGCTTCCTCAATAAACAATCCCAAATGTCGCATGTCTTATTCTTCAACTTGTCATCTTTCTCAAACCTTTTCATCACCACATTTAAAGAAAAGCGAGATTATTCTCGCACTTGAAACGCCATACAATCAAAACATTCTGCATTTGAACATTAAAATGGTATAAAATACCGACAGATTGTTAGGTAAGACACATACGCAACAGTTGCATATGTGTCTTACCTAACAATCTGTCGGTATTTTATACCATTTTAATGTTCATTCTGTCAGACACTGCAACACAAGGGTATCTTGGTACAGACCACTTCGACAACCTCTACTAGTGAGAACGGCTGGGTTTGAGAGGGACCTGCCCTCCCAAAGCAACCTACGTCTCACCTCCTGGCACTACATAAGGCCCCATTCTGTCACTTCAACTTCATATTGTTTCAGACAACGGAACAATGCTCTTCTCCAGACTGAGGGACTGACCACCTCAAAACTTTAAGGGTGATGGACTGATTACATCGTCTTCAAGTATCTTCTGCTTCTATCAACTTTTCTGTACTCGACTGAAGAAGCCTACTGTGTAGGCGAAACGTTTCGAAATAAAGATACCTAACTGTTGCATATGTGTCTTACCTAACAATCTGCATTTGAGTCGTTATTTTCACTGTCAACAGTGCCATTATCTCCACCATGATAAATTAGACACATGTGCAACTCTTGGGTATCTTTATTAAGGAAACGTTTCGCCACACAGTGGCTTCATCAGTCCATACACAGGAGAAGCTTGAAGAATAGGAGGAGAATGAGGTAATCAGTCCCTCAGCCTTGAGTCGATGTGGTCAGTCCATCAATGAGTATTCTACTCAAGATTGATGGACTGACCACATCGACTCAAGGTTGAGGGACTGATTACCTCATTCTCCTCCTATTCTTCAAGCTTCTCCTGTGTATGGACTGATGAAGCCACTGTGTGGCGAAACGTTTCCTTAATAAAGATACCCAAGAGTTGCACATGTGTCTAATTTATCAACGTGTCGGTTCTGTGAACCATTCATCTACAATCTCCACCATATTAAGGAGAGAAACATTGTCGGAGGAAAACATAAGAACGTGAGGAGCACTGCGGAAGGCCTACTGGCCAATACCAGGTAAATCCTTCCCAAAGCCAAATCCACAAATAAAAATATTTCAGTACACGATACAACTTATACAGACCATAGCTGACACCAACGACGTATTATATAGAAACCCCCTTGTTATGCAGAGTATTTCGGGCAAATTAGGTTAATTTTATCTCCAGGATGCAACCCACACTAGTCGGCTAACACCCAGGTACCTAATTTATAGACAGGTGAACAAGGACAGGTGTCTTAAGGAAACACAATGTTCCCACCCGTAGCGGGGATCGAAACAAGGACCTTGATGTATGAGCTGAGTGAACTAAAAATGTGGAAACGTAATATAAGCCATTTACATAATAATATATATCTGTTCCTATCCTTTCTTTCTTTCTTTCTTTCTCTCTCTCTCTCTCTCCTTCCTTTACCCCACCACGCTGTGGTAAAACCAGCGTCCATAAGTCACAAATTTTACAATATGGAGGCCAGGAAGGTGGAGGAGGCAGGAGAAATGTCTTTAATATACCCAGCAGAGGACAAGACCAGAGCCAGCAGTACACACACTCACTGGTCCCAGTAGCTGGATCTCTTGAATAACCACCGGCACTGTCCTCCAGCCTAAGAGACAGGGGTTTTCCACTACTCTGGCTGAGAAATATGAGTATTTTCTTGAGGTTTCTCGCTAAAAGACGAGGGTTTGACAGACATGGCTCCTGAAATTCCTGTCTAGAAGACAAGGGTCTGATAGATATGATTTTCTGAATTTTCTTGTCTAAAGGACAGTCTTCAGGTTCCTGGTTAATACACGTAGGTATTGGAATGCATGTTGTCTCTAGGCTGGTGAAGGACTCTTGATCCGAGGAACTGGAGCTACATTTCCCTTTCCTAGGATCAAGCAGTATCCACATTATTTTTTTTTTACTGCTAATGACCTCACTTTCACCTGCGTGAAGAATCACATTTACGTGAATATCTATCGAATACTCAACTTATCCATATCTACAGTCTATTAATTTCCTCTCATAACTGCGGTATCTATTTCTCTCCCGTGCCACCTGCATTATCTATCACTAATCTTAACCACTGTTTGATCTACCACTCACTAAAGAGACTGGATAATCTACCACTCACTAAACAGATTGGATAATCTACCACTCACTAAACAGACTGGATAATCTACCACTCACTAAACAGACTGGATAATCTACCACTCACTAAACAGACTGGATAATCTACCACTCACTAAACAGACTGGATAATCTACCACTCACTAAACAGACTGGATAATCTACCACTCACTAAACAGACTGGATAATCTACCACTCACTAAACAGACTGGATAATCTACCACTCACTAAACAGACTGGATAATCTACCACTCACTAAACAGACTGGATAATCTACCACTCACTAAACAGACTGGATAATCTACCACTCACTAAACAGACTGGATAATCTACCACTCACTAAACAGACTGGATAATCTACTACTCACTAAACAGACTGGATAATCTACCACTCACTAAACAGACTGGATAATCTACCACTCACTAAACAGACTGGATAATTTACCACTCACTAAACAGACTGGATAATCTACTACTCACTAAACAGACTGGATAATCTACCACTCACTAAACAGACTGGATAATCTACCACTCACTAAACAGACTGGATAATCTACAACTCACTAAACAGACTGGATAATCTACTACTCACTAAAGAGACTGGATATTCTACCACTCACTAAACAGACTTGATAATTACCATTCACTAAACAGACTGGATAATCTACCACTCACATTAATAACCAGTTAAAATTTATTATGAACCGAGGACAGGAAAACAATGAGGCAGAACGAAATTGTAACCGAGTTTTAGAGGACTAGAACACAAGGCTGAGGGACTGACCTCCTTTTATCAAGGCTAATGGACTGATCTCCTTTTATCAAGGCTAAGAGACTGACCTCCTTTTTTTACCAAGGCTGAGGGACTGACCTTTTTATCAAGGCTGAGGGACTGACCTCCTTTTTATAAAGGCTGAGGGACTGACCTCTTTCTATCAAGGCTGAAGGATTGACCACCTATCAAGGCTGAAGGATTGACCTCCTGTCAAAGCTGAAGGACTGACCTCTTTCTATCAAGGCTAAAGGACTGACCTCTTTATATCAAGGTTGAGGGACTGACCACCTTCTATCAAGGCTGAGGGACTGACCTCTTTCTAACAACGCTGAGGGGCTGACCTCTTTCTATCAAGGTTGAAGGACTGACCTTTTTCTATCAGGGCTGAGGGACTGACCTCTTTCTATCAAGGTTGAAGGACTGACCTCCTCCTATCAAGGCTGAGGGACTGACCTCTTTCTATCAGGGCTGAGGGACTGACCTCTTTCTATGAAGGCTGAAGGATTGACCTCTTTATATCAAGGCTGGGGGACTGACCACCTTCTATCAAGGCTGAGCGACTGACCACCTTCAATATATCAAAAGAGAAGCATTTACAAACAAATCAGAAGGGATGAGGGGGCACTTAAGAAATAAAGTTATTCAGTTAGGAAACGAAAGAAAGGAATAAGAAAAGCAAAGAGAGATTATGAAATTTAAGTCACAGTAGATTCGAAGATTAACCCAAAAAGTTTCTTTCAGGTATAAAGGACTAAGATAATTGACAATATAGGCTCATTTAAAGGCTGTTGAGATCAACTCACTGACAGTGACAAAAAAAAATGTGTACAATCTTCAACACTTATTTCCTCCAGGAGGATATTAGAGAAATTCCAGAAATATTTCCTCTCAGTTTATACAAAAGAAGATACTTGAGAAATTCCTGAAATAAAAAATGTATAAATAAGGGTGAAAATAAGTTTGTTCATAATAAGGTGACTAGTGACATGGTTAGATAGATAGATTAGGTTGGGTTAAGTCTTCAGGTTAGGTTAGGTTCGGTTAGTTTCGTCAGGAAACAGGACAAGTGTTTCCTGACGCGGGTCTTACAGATGATGACCCGCCGTTGGAGCTTTTGGTCATCTGACAGAGGCCTTCCACTAGCTTACCCTTGCACCCCTTTAAAAATGCCCTGTCCTTGATGGGTTGTTTGCAAAGGTCATTGATGGGTTGTTTGCAAAGGTCATAAAGGACTGTAAAGAGGAACTTAGCAAACCTCTGGCTAGTCTATTCAACTTATCACAACAAACTGACATAGTGCCAGACAAGTGGAAAGTGTTAAATGTTATACCTATTTACAAAGGAGACAGATCCTTAGCTTCCAACTATAGACCAATTAGCCTAATCTCCATTTTGGGAAAATCAATGAAATCAATAAATCTCAGCACAAAGGGGATTTACTGCCTTACAAATTTAATATTTTTGTGAAACAAAAAAAAAATAATCTTGACCAATATATTAGAACACACATTCTTAGATAAAGTGATATCGCACTCTTCCCTCAAGACTTAGAATCGTTCATCGGTGTGCGAAACGTTGTCTATGTTTCCTCTGAGGGAGGGGGGGTAACTATTTATTCTATAAGAAAGTTTTAAGTTTATTCTAACAGCACGTAAAACTAGAGACGTAAATGTGTGTACTCACCTATTTGTACTTGCAGGGGTCGAATCACAACTCCTGGTGTGTGTGTGTGTGTGTGTGTGTGTGTGTGTGTGTGTGTGTGTGTGTGTGTGTAACCGGAAGTGGCAAATTATTATTATTATTATTTGTTATTGTCATCATCGTTATTTATTTATGTACGGGGAAGCGGTAAACTCTTAGGGGGTCATGCAGCTACTGGGCAATGAGACGTATTCAGGTTTGATCCAATTCCCTGGATGAAGAGCTCATAAAGGTTGTGATGAGCACAGTGAGAGACGAACAACATAGAGTGTGGAACAACACTGTGTGGGACAATAAAGTGTTGAACAACACGCTGTAGTGAACAAACGCGCTGTATTGAACACACTGCATTGAACAAAATAGTGTTGAACAATACGCTGTATTGATCAACAGTGTTGAACAATACGCTGTATTGATCAACAGTGTTGAACAATACGCTGTATTGTACAACACAATGTATTGAACAACACAATGTATTGAACAACACACTGTATTGAATAACACAGTGTTGAACAACACACTGTATTGAACAACACACTGTATTGAACAACACACTGTATTGAACAACACACTGTACTGAACAACACAGTGTTGAACAACACAGTGTTGAACAACACAGTGTTGAACAACACAATGTATTGAGCAACACACTGTATTGAACAACACACTGTGTTGAACACACTGTATTGAACAACACAATGTATTGAACAACACACTGTATTGAACAACACAATGTATTGAACAACACACTGTATTGAACAACACACTGTATTGAACAACACACTGTGTTGAACAACACACTGTATTGAACAACACACTGTGTTGAACAACACACTGTATTGAACAACACACTGTATTGAACAACACACTGTATTGAACAACACACTGTATTGAACAACACACTGTATTGAACAACACACTGTATTGAACAACACACTGTATTGAACAACACACTGTATTGAACAACACACTGTGTTGAACAACACACTGTATTGAACAACACACTGTGCCGAACAACACACTGTATTGAACAACACACTGTATTGAACAACACACTGTATTGAACAACACACTGTATTGAACAACACACTGTATTGAACAACACACTGTATTGAACAACACACTGTGTTGAACAACACACTGTATTGAACAACACACTGTATTGAACAACACACTGTATTGAACAACACACTGTATTGAACAACACACTGTATTGAACAACACACTGTATTGAACAACACACTGTGTTGAACAACACACTGTATTGAACAACACACTGTGCCGAACAACACACTGTATTGAACAACACAGTGTTGAACAACACAATGTATTGAACAACACAATGTATTGAACAACACAATGTATTGAACAACACAATGTATTGAACAGCACACTGTATTGAACAACACACTGTATTGAACAACACAATGTATTGAACAACACAATGTATTGAACAACACAATGTATTGAACAACACACTGTATTGAACAACACACTGTGTTGAACAACACACTGTATTGAACAACACACTGTATTGAACAACACACTGTGTTGAACAACACACTGTATTGAACAACACACTGTATTGAACAACACAGTGTTGAACAATGCAGTGTTGAACAATACAGTGTTGAACAACACACTGTGTAGAACAACACACTGTATTGAACAACACACTGTATTGAACAAGACAGTGTTGAACATCAGTGTTGAACAACACAGTGTTGAACAACACAGCGTTGAACAACACAGCGTTGAACAACACAGCGTTGAACAACACAGTTTTGAACACACACTGTATTGAGCAACACACTATAATGAACAACACAGTGTTGAACACACACTGTATTGAACAACACAATGTGTTGAACAACACAGTGAGTGATGAACAGTACAGGATGTGCCTGGGGGCAGCCTCCGCCATCTTGTTCTCACCTCCAGCACCGGAAGTCGCTCGCTTCCGGTGGTGCTGTCGGCTTTGTTATGACATGGCGGCTGTCAGCCTCCCCCCTCCCCCTTCCCCTCTCTCTCTCTCTCTCTCTCATTTACGGCCTTGAGCCCTTGACACGTGATTATATATATATATATATATATATATATATATATATATATATATATATATATATATATATATATATATATATATATATATATATATATATATATATATATATATATATATATATATATATATATATAAATATATATATATATATATATTTATAATTTTTTAAAACAATTCAATTTTTTATCTAATAGATACATTAATATATCCAATGAGGTATCGATATCTATGCACTAGTATCTATATCTAAGAAGAATGCAATTTTCTGTACTTACATTAATATCTATATCTAAAAAATTCAATTGTCTTAGCTAATATGCATTTTTTACTAGCATACTAGTATCTACTGTATATCTATTTTAATTACTAGTATCTATATTTAAAAAAACGCAATTTATTTTACTTATTTGCTTGTCTTACTATCTATCGCTTTCATTTACTGTCTATCACCTCATTATCTACCATTCTAATCAGTCGATCAATATTTTATATATGGTAAAGAATTACATATTATTATTATTATAATCAAGGGGGAAGCGCTAAACCCGGAGGATTATACAGCGCCTGGGGGGGGGGATGTGGAAGGCATTCAGGCTTAATTCGGGGAACTGGAGCACAGATCCAATTCCCTAAATCAAGAGCCCCTCACCAACATCAAGGAACCTTCCTTGAGGGGAAAGAATTACATAAAAAGTGAGGCAAATAAATCATCCCAAATTGACATAAATAGATTTTTCGAAATGTTTTTATTGACAAAAGTAAAAAAAAAAAACTTGAAATAAAAAAAATATAAAAAGTCAAGTTGAATTGAGATCTGAAGAAAAAAAAACTCAAAATCTTGAAAGATTTTTATGTTTCTGAACCCAGCTGTTGTTGACAGCAATGACATTAACAACTTCTGAACCCAGCTATTGTTGACAGCAATAACATCAACAACTTCTGAACACAGCTATTGTTGACAGCAATAACATCAACAACTTCTGAACACAGCTATTGTTGACAGCAATAACATCAACAACTTCTGAACACAGCTATTGTTGACAGCAATAACATCAACAACTTCTGAACACAGCTATTGTTGACAGCAATAACACCAACACCCCAGCTTCTGAACTCAGCTATTGTTGACAGCAATAACATCAACAATTTCTGAACCCAGCTGTTGTTGACAGCAATGACATTAACATCATCTGAACCCAGCTATTGTTGACAGCAATAACATCAACAACTTCTGAACCCAGCTATTGTTGACAGCAATAACACCAACACCCCATCTATTGTAACCAGCAATAACATCAACGCTGCAACTTCTGAACCCCAGGTATTGCTATCAGTAGCAACACAACTTGCAACATCAACCTTTTATCTTGCAGTAATGAGCCAACAAAATCCCTACAAAATTATTAAATTATAAAAACAGGTAAGACCAGTTGAATAATTCTAGTAAAATAATTACAGAGCCTTTTATAAAAGGATAGAAAACTGCATAACTAGTCTATAATTAGAATATATTTACCATCCTTAATTATAGGAGTAATGACCTTTTAGCATATATACACTGAGAGGTATGTCTCACTGTATATATCCTATGATATATAATGATGTATAAATGTGTATAAATGTGTATAAATATGCATAAAACAAGCTGAAAGCTTGTTTTATTTCCTTGTTTTAGGGACTGAAGTATGTTTGTTTTAGGTGTAAACCTTAATTGTGACCTTAATTATCTTCGTGTAGTCGGCAGACTTTAAACCCATTAACCAAACAGACACGTCTTTAATGACAGAGATAATAACAATGACAGCCTTTGATAAATTAGACACATGTGCAACACTCGGGTATGTTTAATGAGAAAACGTTTCGCCACACAGTGGCTTCATCAGTCCATACAAAGGAGAATGGTGAAGAACAGGAGGAGTTTGAGGTAATCAGTTCCTCAGCCTTGAGTCGATGTGGTCAGTCCATCAATAATGAAAAGAATACAGGATATGTGCGAAGAAATGGCTTATATACTGTAGGCAGGAGAGGTGCAGCAGTTGTAGATGGTATCACATATGCCCAGTGTGGAAGTAGGTCGTCCCCAAGGGTTAGGCAAGTGAAGAATTCCCTGTATTAAGATCCCAGGATGTTGATGTGTCAGATAAGATTGTATATGAATGGTTCAGAGAACCGACAATCTTATCTGACACATCAACATCCTGGGATCTTAATACAGGGAATTTTTCACTTGCCTAGCCCTTGGGCACGACCTACTTCCACACTGGGCATATGTGATACCATCTACAACTGCTGCACCTCTCCTGCCTACAGTATATAAGCCATTTCTTCGCACATATCCTGTATTCTTTTCAAGATTGATGGACTGATTACATCGGCTCAAGGCTGAGGGACTGATTACCTCAAACTCCTCCTGTTCTTCACCATTCTCCTTTGTATGGACTGATAAAGCCACTGTGTGGCGAAACGTTTTCTCATTAAAGATACCCAAGAGTTGCACATGTGTCTAATTTATCAACGTGTCGGTTCTCTGAACCATTCATCTACAATGACAGCCTCTGATGATAGTGATAATAACAATGACAAGTGTATGATTCTCAGTGTATATACACTGAGGTGCATGGTTTACGGTGTATATACACTGTGAGGTGTATGGTTCACAATGTATATACACTGAGGTGCATGGTTCTCAGTCTATATACACTTTGAGGTGCATGGTTCTCAGCGTATATATACTGTGAGGTGCATAGTTCACTGTGTATATACAGTGTGAGGTGCATAGTTCACAGTGTATATGCAATGTGAGGTGTATGGTTCACAGTGTATATATACACTGAGGTGTATGGTTCACAGTGTATATGCTCTGTGAGGTGCATAATTCTCAGTGTATATACACTTTGAGGTGCATGGTTCTCAGTGTATATATACTTTGAGGTGCATAGTTCACTGTGTATATACAGTGTGAGGTGCATAGTTCACTGTGTATATACAGTGTGAGGTGCATAGTTCACTGTGTATATACAGTGTGAGGTGCATAGTTCACTGTGTATATACAGTGTGAGGTGCATAGTTCACTGTGTATATACAGTGTGAGGTGCATAGTTTACTGTGTATATACAGTGTGAGGTGCATAGTTCACTGTGTATATACAGTGTGAGGTGCATAGTTCACTGTGTATATACAGTGTGAGGTGCACAGTGTATAAACAATGTGAGGTGTATGGTTCACAGTGTATATATACTGTGAGGTGTATGGTTCACAGTATATATACATTAAGTATACTTCAATTCGTGTTTTCGACGCTGCAGTATTCTTGACTTGTGTTGCACAGGTAACGTGCAACAGATAGGCTTCAAACTATCCCAAAACACCAGCTACAATGTTATTTATAATGAATTAAAGAGGTTGGCTGATGCTGTGTTGCAGCAGCCAACACAGCATCTCGCTTGCTGCAACACAGCATCTCGCCTGATGCAACACAGCATCTAGCTTGCTGCAACAAAGCATCTAGCTTGCTGAAACACAGCATCTCGCCTGATGCAACACAGCATCTAGCTTGCTGCAACAAAGCATCTAGCTTGCTGCAACACAGCATCTCGCCTGATGCAACACAGCATCTAGCTTGCTGCAACAAAGCATCTAGCTTGCTGAAACACAGCATCTCGCCTGATGCAACACAGCATCTCGCCTGATGCAACACAGCATCTCGCCTGATGCAACACAG
Organism: Cherax quadricarinatus; assembly: GCF_038502225.1. Lineage (NCBI taxonomy): Eukaryota > Metazoa > Arthropoda > Malacostraca > Decapoda > Parastacidae > Cherax > Cherax quadricarinatus. The sequence continues at coordinate 2,516,167 of NC_091358.1, forward strand.
CATCTCGCCTGATGCAACACAGCATCTCGCCTGATGCAACACAGCATCTCGCCTGATGCAACACAGCATCTCGCCTGATGCAACACATCTTGCCTGATGCAACACAGCATCTTGCCTGATGCAACACATCTTGCCTGATGCAACATAAAGATACCTTCCTTAGCTCTTCTGTGAAAATGTTAATCTCATTAAATTCAGCCAGAATTAACTTAAATCTAAATTCTGCTTAACATAATGTTTGCTAAAGTTTTCTAAGTTTGCAGTTACTTTATTACTTTATTACCAGGACTGTACTAAGAATTACCTTTTTCAAAATTATTTGCATTACGACAACCATCATAATAGTGAAATGGTGAGTTATTACGAAATAACTTAAGAATCAACATAAAAAAATTATTTCCTCATTAGATGTAATCTAGTTCCGTTTAATGTAATTTTTCTTTGTGGTTTTTATTACTTATAACTCCAAAATTTTTAAATTTTAAGTTGAACGTAATTAGCAATCATAACTTTTATAGTTATTAAAAATGTTTATATCTATCGCATTACTTTTTAAATGTAATTCTATTTGAAGAATTACCATAACTAATATAAGCAAAATATCAAGCTGCCAGAAATATTTGCAATCAAGCCTAAGCTTGCTACTGAAACTTCAGGCAGTCTGTGTATATATCTTTGTAGATGAATGGTTCAGAGAACCGACATGTTGATAAATTAGACACATGTGCAACTCTTGGGTATCTTTATTGAGGAAACGTTTCGCCACACAGTGGCTTCATCAGTCCATACAAAGGAGAATCTTGAAGAACAGGAGGAGAATGAGGTAATCAGTCCCTCAACCTTGAGTCGATGTGGTCAGTCCATCAATCTTGAATAGAATACGGCATACGTGCTGAGAAGGAGCTTATAAACCGTTGGCAGGAGAGGTGCAGCAGTCATAGGTCGTGTAACATTTGTTCAATGCCGTATTCTATTCAAGATTGATGGACTGACCACATCGACTCAAGGTTGAGGGACTGATTACCTCATTCTCCTCCTGTTCTTCAAGATTCTCCTTTGTATGGACTGATGAAGCCACTGTGTGGCGAAACGTTTCCTCAATAAAGATACCCAAGAGTTGCACATGTGTCTAATTTATGTGTATATATCAATTGCCAGAAGTGCTTGTAATCAAGCCTAAGCTTGCTACTGTAACTTCAGGCAGTCTGTGTATGCCAAGCTAACAGAATTACATTTTACCAAGTCTGAGCCTTGCTAAATCAACATTAATCTGTGTACATGTTTAATTGCTTGAAGTACTTGTAACCAAGCCTAAGCCTGGCTACTACAATATCATCCTGCCGGAAGTACTTGTAACCAAGCCTAAGCCTGGCTACTGCAACATCAACCTGCCAGAAGTACTTGTAACCAAGTCTAAGCCTGGCCACTACAACATCAGACTGCCAGAAGTACTTGTAACCAAGCCTAAGCCTGGCCACTACAACATCAACCTGCCAGAAGTACTTGTAACCAAGCCTAAGCCTGGCCACTACAACATCAACCTGCCAGAAGTACTTGTAACCAAGTCTAAGCCTGGCCACTACAACATCAGACTGCCAGAAGTACTTGTAACCAAGCCTAAGCCTGGCCACTACAACATCAACCTGCCAGAAGTACTTGTAACCAAGCCTAAGCCTGGCCACTACAACATCAGTCTGCCAGAAGTACTTGTAACCAAGCCTAAGCCTGGCCTCTACAACATCAACCTGCCAGAAGTACTTATAACCAAGCCTAAGTCTGGCCACTACAACATCAACCTGCCAGAAGTACTTATAACCAAGCCTAAGCCTGGCCACTACAACATCAACCTGCCAGAAGTACTTATAACCAAGCCTAAGCTTGGCCACTACAACGTCAACCTGCCAGAAGTACTTATAACCAAGTCTAAGCTTGGCCACTACAACATCAACCTGCCAGAAGTACTTGTAACCAAGTCTAAGCTTGGCTACTGCAACATCAACCTGCCAGAAGTACTTATAACCAAGCCTAAGCTTGGCCACTACAACATCAACCTGCCAGAAGAAGTACTTATAACCAAGTCTAAGCTTGGCCACTACAACATCAACCTGCCATAAGTACTTATAACCATGCCTAAGCTTGGCCACTACAGAAGTACTTATAACCAAGCCTAAGCTTGGCCACTACAACATCAACCTGCCAGAAGTACTTATAACCAAGTCTAAGCTTGGCCACTACAACATCAACCTGCCAGAAGTAGAAAGGAAATATAAACACAAATGCAGTATAATGTGATCCTTTATTGACAACGTTTCACCCACACAGTGGGCTTTTTCAAGTCACACACAGATCTACCTGGGGTTGGAAGGTACGAGAGTATTTATAGTCATGTTCAGAATGTTGAGGTCAGGTGGAGAATGCTGCATCTGATGATCTACCGGGTGGGGTTATAGAGTCTTGGGTAGCTTGGCAGGGGTATTGGACAAGTTGTAGACCTTCTGCAGTGTTCTATGTTCTTATGTGGGATAGCGATGAAGAAGTTTCTTGGCGAGTGGTTCAGCTATGTTATAGAAGCCATTGTTCTGGTTGAAATTGTTGGTTATAGAGATAAGCGATGATTCCAGGATTCTTCGGTATTGAGTGTTGTCTTCTGTGGCGATAAGTCTTGAGTTTCTGTAGTTAATTAAATGGTTGTGTGAATTGCGATGTTGTACACAGGCATTCCTTGTATCGTCAGTCCTGCTTGCATATTGGTGTTCTGAAATGCGTGTTTGGAGGTCTCTTGATGTTTCGCCCACAACTTGTCCAATACCCCTGCCAAGCTACCCAAGACTCTATAACCCCACCCGGTAGATCATCAGCTGCAGCATTCTCCACCTGACCTCAACATTCTGAACATGACTATAAATACTCTCGTACCTTCCAACCCCAGGTAGATCCGTGTGTGACTTGAAAAAGCCCACTGTGTGGGTGAAACGTTGTCAATAAAGGATCACATTATACTGCATTTGTGTTTATATTTCCATTGTGTCGGTATTTTATACCATTTATTTCCATCCTGCCAGAAGTACTTGTAACCAAGTCTAAGCCTGGCCACTAGAACATCAGTCTATGTATATATCAACTGCCAGAAGTACTTGTAACTAACCACCACCACCACCACCACCAACAACAACAACAACAAGTCTATTGTCCATAAACACAACATAGACACAAGTATTTATAATGAAAGAAAGCAGTTTGATTTTATGTCGTCTTACACTGATGATAAGGTTACGGCAGAGGTCTATAAATGGGCGGGGATTACAAACAGAAGCCAATAGGCCTACATCAAAACATTTCAAAGAATTTCTAATCATAAAATTTCATAAATACCTCATAATGGACCAGCGTTAAAAATGAGAAAGGACATGATTAAGCAATTTTAGACTTTTCAAAATTCCTGTCTGATGCGCCATTGGGTTTATAATTTCCATGGTATAAACCTTGGTAATAAATACCGACAAGTTGGTTTAGAAAGACACGTAAGCAAACACTATGACACATTTATTAGAAAACGTTTCGGTCCTGGGACCTTGATCACTTCTAACATACAGAGGTAGAAAGACATTGTATATATAATGTCTTTCTACCTCTGTTTGTTAGAAGTGATCAAGGTCCCAGGACCGAAACGTTTTCTAATAAATATGTTATAGTGTTTGCTTACGTGTCTTTCTAAACCATAATTTCCATGAATAATATCTGGACTACACGAAGGTCATTAAGACTGTATGTAACCTGTTTACTACCCGTCGAGAATACTTACCTAAAATACTGATTAAAGTATATTCATAATATATATTCACGGTAAGATGTACACAACTCTGTGTATATATATACTCAAAAATTTTATTCACCACGGTTATTAATGTATTTTTATTTTTCAAGAGTATTGTAGTTTTTAAACACACATTAAGACCTCTGATCAGACTTCTTGTTGTGTTGCGACGAACGTCAGTTATGTGAAGACGTCTTGAGACGTAATTTATTCATATTAAAAGGAGAAGAATCCAAGATTCACTTGCATTATTATTGACGGTCTTTGTGTATACACACACACACACACACACCTGGCGGGTCCAGGGCTGTGACTTGACCCCTGCAACCATAGCTAGGTGAGCACACATCCACAAACAGACTTATACTTACTCAGGGGAGTAGCCATACCACTCTGCGTGGTTAATCCTGGCAGCGGGGAGAGACAGAAAGAACAGGTCATTCACTAAATTTATCTATAACTAATAACTCACTAAATTTATCTATAACGAATAACTCACTAAATTTATCTATAACGAATAACTGGCAGTGAATTATAATCATGGGGGAGCGCTAAACCCGTGGAGTTATACAGCGCACGTTGGGGGTGGGATGGAAGGTATTTAGGGTTAATTCAGGGAACTGGAGCACAGATCCAATTCCCTAGATCAAGAGCCCCTCACCCGGGTCAAGGAACCTTCCTTAAGGGGAACTTGCAGTGAAGAATTAACGTCATTTCTCTCACAGTTCTAATTATGACCTTTGTAACTTGTGAGATCATTACCTTTGTAACTTGTGAGATCATTACCTTTGTAACTTGTGAGATCATTACCTTTGTAACTTGTGAGATCATTACCTTTGTAACTTGTGAGATCATTACCTTTGTAACTTGTGAGATCATTGCCTTTGTAACTTGTGAGATCATTGCCTTTGTAACTTGTGAGATCATTACCTTTGTAACTTGTGAGATCATTACCTTTGTAACTTGTGAGATCATTACCTTTGTAACTTGTGAGATCATTACCTTTGTAACTTGTGAGATCATTACCTTTGTAACTTGTGAGATCATTACCTTTGTAACTTGTGAGATCATTACCTTTGTAACTTGTGAGATCATTACCTTTGTAACTTGTGAGATCCTTACCTTTGTAACTTGTAAGATCCTTACCTTTGTAACTTGTGAGATCATTACCTTTGTAACTTGCGAGATCATTACCTTTGTAACTTGTGAGATCATTACCTTTGTAACTTGTGAGATCATTACCTTTGTAACTTGCGAGATCATTACCTTTGTAACTTGTGAGATCATTACCTTTGTAACTTGTGAGATCATTACCTTTGTAACTTGTAAGATCCTTACCTTTGTAACTTGTAAGATCCTTACCTTTGTAACTTGTGAGATCATTACCTTTGTAACTTGCGAGATCATTACCTTTGTAACTTGTAAGATCCTTACCTTTGTAACTTGTGAGATCCTTACCTTTGTAACTTGCGAGATCATTACCTTCGTAACTTGTGAGATCATTACCTTTGTAACTTGTGAGATTATTACCTTTGTAACTTGTGAGATCCTTACCTTTGTAACTTGTGAGATCATTACCTTTGTAACTTGTGAGATCCTTACCTTTGTAACTTGTGAGATCATTACCTTTGTAACTTGTGAGATCCTTACCTTTGTAACTCGGTCTGCTATCAAAACTTTGGGGTCTCAGTCCCTGGACCCATTATGTACCTCTGTAATCTTTTGACTACCGCCCACAGGATGGGTATGGGGTGACTACCGCCCACAGGATGGGTATGGGGTGACTACCTCCCACAGGATGGGTATGGGGTGACTACCGCCCACAGGATGGGTATGAGGTGCATAATAAACATATTAATCTAAATAAGTTCTACTTACAATGAACATTAGAACTCACGAAATCATAACAACACGATTGAGAACAAAACCACGGAACGGGTTCAAACCTCACCGGTTCCGTGGTGAGATTAGTGCATTTCTAACAAGATCAGTTAACTGAAAGATGGTGTATGTGTTTTTTTCTTTGGCTCACCTTTCTTGAGGCCAAAAGGAGATCCTTGCAACTGCTAGACAAGAACCATACAGAAACAGCTTTCAAGGAGGGGGTCTTAAGGCCACTGAAGGGCTCTTGATTCGAGTAACTGGAAGACATCTCTCTGTTAGAAACACCTCTTATTCCCCAGATGCTGTGTGACCCATAAGAGTTTAGCGCCTCCACATGAATAAAATATGTCAGTCTTAATATTGATATTAATATTGATATTAATATTAATATTAATATTAATATTAATCACGTTACACATATCGTAAAATGTACGTAGTTAACAGTGTTGTTAACCCCCTCTCCAAAGTGTGGGGAGAAACGTTTGGGCGAAACACCGTCAGTAAAGGATTTCATTATGTTGCATATCTCTCTCATATAATACACGAATAACCAGTAGATTGGAGGAAAAAAACGTATAACAACGTTTCTCCCCGACGTGGGCCTTTAACTAGTCAAACTAGTTAATGGTCCACGTCGAAGCGAAACATCATTAGTTTTGTCACCCATGTGCGAAACGTCATAAGTTTTGTCACCTATGTGCGAAACGTCATTAGTTTTGTCACCCATGTGCGAAACGTCATTAGTTTTGTCACCCATGTGCGAAACGTCATTAGTTTTGTCACCCATGTGCGAAACGTCATTAGCTTTGTCACTCATGTGCGAAACGTCATTAGTTTTGTCATCCATGTGCGAAACGTCATTAGTTTTGTCACCCATGTGCGTGTTATTTGTATATTGTTCCAGTAACTCCATTCTTTCTATTTTTTGTGTCATACCATTAACTTCCTTACAAGAAGTATAATTAGAGCTTCCTCAGTGTCGTCTTACCTCCACAGTTCCATTAACCGGAGCTCTAAGCTTATTTTCCACCTATTCAGTTCTCTTCTGAAGCTGTTTCACATGAAGCCATTTATTTTGGCCATTGAATCGAAAAAAACCATGCAAAATTGAATGCAATGTACATGCCTTTATACACTGTTCAATTGTGAATGCACTTTTTAAATCACAGCTTAAAAAATGGCATTATATTGTATATAGGAGCTTTATAAGAGAGTTTACTGCATTCGGTATTGTGTTACTTGTATATAAAAATGAATTTCCTTTCTTATCCACTCTGAATCTCATCTGCTTCAGACCACAACATTATATAAATCGTCCTAAAACTAATTATCATCGGAATTTAATTATATAAATCATCCTAATGCTTCTTGTTATCCTCGGAATTTATATATTTTTTGGGGGCGTGGTCAGTAAGCTATGTCGCTATGTTTGTTATTATTTAAGACGTACGTAAGTGTACGGGACGGAGGGAAGGATGGTAAGCAGTAGGAAGGCAAGTTAATTTAGGTGCAGGAACAGGTAAGTATAATTATCATATATATATATATATATATATATATATATATATATATATATATATATATATATATATATATATATATACATATATATATATATATATATATATATATATATATATATATATATACATATATATATATATATATATATATATATATTTTATGTATATATATATGTATATATATATATATTATATATATATATACATATATATATATATATAATATATATATATATACATATATATATATATAATATATATATATATACATATATATATATATATTATATATATGTATATATATATATATATATATATATATATATATATATATATATATATATATATATATATATATATATATATATATATACACACACAAGATACAAGATGAAGAACAATCACAGGGGGAGTATAATGATAACTCTAGGCTTTTCGTGTTGCAATCAACATCTTTTCTGCAATTTTGCAAGCTCCTGATGTGTTGATTGCAACACGAAAGGCCTATAGGTATCATTCTACTATCCCCGTGGTTGTTTTGCACATACATTTTGTATACATGTGTGTGTGTAGATAGCCCTCTAAAACAAGACAGACTTATTCCCATTAGGGTCTTATTTCCATTGGGGTGTTATTGCTACTGGGGTGTTATTGCTACTGGGGTGTTATTGCTACTGGGGTGTTATTGCTACTGGGGTGTTATTGCTACTGGGGTGTTATTGCTACTGGGGTGTTATTGCTACTGGGGTGTTATTGCTACTGGGGTGTTATTTCCACTGGGGTGTTATTTCTACTGGGGTGTTATTGCTACTGGGGTGTTATTTCTACTGGGGTGTTATTGCTACTGGGGTGTTATTTCTACTGGGGTGTTATTTCTACTGGGATGTTATTGCTACTGGGGTGTTATTGCTACTGGGGTGTTATTGCTACTGGGGTGTTATTGCTACTGGGGTGTTATTGCTACTGGGGTGTTATTTCCACTGGGGTGTTATTTCCACTGGGGTGTTATTTCCACTGGGGTGTTATTTCCACTGTGGTTTGATTTCCATTGGGGAGAAGGCAGATTACGGGTAAATTGCCTCGTAGACTATACGTGATTTTGTAAATGTGATTATGTGTATGTGATTTTTTAAATGTAATTTCTTGTACATGCGATTTTGTAAATGTATTTTCGTAAACGTGACTGAAAAATTTATCCAAAACCCAAAGCCAGAAATACGAAAGCCTTTCCAGATGCTGTTCAGTTTTTGGATGTACTTTTTCCGAACGCGTTTACAGCGAAAATCGCCTAGAGGAAATGTATAATAGAAATATCTCAATACATCACTGTTGATTTAAACGTGCAATATTTTACTAAACTCTCTTAAAAACTATTGGTTAATCAGTAACGAGTGATTATAATTCCCTTTAATTTTCACACACGCGGAATTTGGCTTTATGGTTACTATCTTATTTTAAGCTAGTTTTAATCCTTCTCTATTTCACTGAAATATGTTTTATTCTTCAGAGGGAGGCTTGGAGCAGGGGTGGTATTTTTTTAGTCTTCGTTTGCAGGAAGTCTACGCCAGGGAAGATACATGACAATATATCTGAAAAAAAAAGGCATATCCAGAGTTTTATCTGCAGCCTTTGGTAGTGTTTACATAGGCGTGTTAGACTGCCGAGGGCATATAAGATAATTATAGCATTTACAGGCGAGTAGTTTTACTAACTGCTCCGATACCCGGCTAGTCGCAGTGTGTTTATAGCTAAAAAAAAAAAAATCTTGTTCGTGGATGCATTATGTATTCTCCTCGCCAAAGGTGATATTTCCAACGGGAGTAGAATGTAATTAGTTTTTAGTTTATTATAGTCATGTCCTCGTATCGTGAAAAATGTTCAGGGCTTTGAATCCCACAACGAGAGATCAGATTCTTCTGTCGAAGTGGCTAGGTTACTTTGTACCGCATATTCTCCCGTGGACGGCAGCTCAAGAGCATGTGGATACACAATAGGCCTAAGAACTAGGCCCCTAAAGGATTTACAGGAGTACATTTGGATTTATTTGCAGTTCACCTATCTGTTACATGCAAATTTAGGAAATTTGCTTAATATATCTGGTATCTTATTTTCATTTGGACAAATTTCTGACTTCCTCCATATTTTTTCTCCACTAGAATTCCAACGATATGTGGAAGATGACATTTAAGTACATACGAAAACGATTAACAACGATACGTTTACCCACGAAAAAAAACCACTCAGAGCGATACGTCTCTTTGTGAAATATCTTGATCTCTGCATACGTGTGCCTCTTTCGGTAACAAGCTGTTTACACTGCAAGCAGTGAGATGTCCTGTAATGATTCCTATGAAACGCTTCTTATAATTACTTTTAACTGATTTTTCTCAATTTTAGGTATCTCTTGCCCATCTGTCAGCCAAACCTAAATTCAGGAGAGAAATCTTCCTCCAGTACCATGTACTGCCATTTTTTTTTCACTCTTCAGATTGCTCACTTTTTCCAGTGTTTTAGTGAGAAAAAGTCAGCAAATTTGTTATGCAGGAACGACTTTGACATTTTAGATTAAAGTAAACTGACTCCGAAGGGCAAAAAAGACTAATTTTAAGCCACTATGAGACTCAGTAATCAAATTATGTTGGGGGCGCTGACCCCCGGAACACTCTCCAGGCAGACTCCAGATAGTGAACTGCAAAAAAACAACAACTTTGACCTCAGGCACCTGGAGATTGTATAAAATATGTTTATTAAGAAAACTTTGAACCGCTTCTGCTGTTATAGATACCATTAGCCATTAACGAACCATTCATTACTCTGAATGTCTTTGTGAGATGTTCTTCTATCGATCCTTTCCTAAGAGATAAAAAGTTCAACTCTTTGTGCAGTTTTTCAAGCAGGTTTTTAGTGATGGTAGATGCTCAGAGGCCTTCCTTGCTCTCTCTCTCTCTCTCTCTCTCTCTCTCTCTCTCTCTCTCTCTCTCTCTCTCTCTCTCTCTCTCTCTCTCTCTCTTCTGTCATCGTTACTTAAGTAACTTGGAGACCAAAACTGGACAATGTATTCAAGACGGGGATTGACAAGTGCTCGAGGGCCAATATGTGCTTGAGAGTCAATATGTGTTAGAACCAATATGTGCTAGAGAACCAATATGTGCTAGAGAACCAATATGTGCTAGAGAGAGAATATATGCTTGAGAGCCAATATGTGCTTGAGAGCCAATATGTGTGAGAGAGCCAATATGTGCTAAAGAGCCAATATGTGCTAGAGAACCAATATGTGCTAGAGAGCCAATATATGCTTGAGAGCCAATATGTGCTTGAGAGCCAATATGTGTGAGAGAGCCAATATGTGCTAAAGAGCCAATATATGCTAGAGAACCAATGTGTGCTAGAGAGCCAATATGTGCTAAAGAGCCAATATATGCTAGAGAACCAATGTGTGCTAGAGAGCCAATATGCGCTTACTCGAAATACCCTGCATAACTATGGTCTGTCTGCATGCAAAAACAGTCGCCAGTCTCTGTACAAACATTACATCATTCCGAAATATATCATTGTCCTTTTCTGGTGGTTTCTACTTGAAATTCGCAGCTATAAAGCCTAGTACTTTACTGGCGTTGTTGCTAGCAGATATTCTTAGTTTTGTACCTTGGAAGTCGTTTCTAACGATTACTCCAAGATCACTTTTTTTTTTCAGACAGTTCGTTGTCCAATTTTTGTTTTACTTATATTTAATGATACTGTACCCAAAATTCATTACTTCGTAAGTATCCACATGGAAAACTTATCTTTCACGTTTCCGATCACGGCGCCAACCTGTCCTGATAACTTCCTGTGTTATCGTCACTTGTAAATGGCCCAAATAGGACCGAAACGTCGTCGTAAGCTTTCTTCTATGTACGGGTCATTTACCTATTGTTCATTCTGAATGCTTAAACAATCTACTTTGGATGTGTCATGCGTGAATTTAGCAAAACTTTAGATATTATCCCAGTTCCGAAATCCTTTATGGACACTGCGAAAAAGGACTGAACCAAGAACCGAATCCTACGGAATCTCACACTGTACATCTAGCAACACAGACACTTCCGTGTTTGGATGTACGTGCTTTTTCGTATAAGTGAGTCGGTCATTAATCCACCATTCATGTACAACCTGTCAGACACTGCAGCATCATGGCATCTCAGTTCAGAGGACATCTACACAACATTCTTCACTACTACTACTGCTACTACTACTACTACTACTACTACGAACCCGTCTCTCGGGTATGATCTACTTCCACTGGGGAATTCCGCCTATCAGGACAATGTCTTCGTCTACTACCCGTCCCTTACCACAGGGAGACTGTCTCCACAAGAAGACTGTCACGTGGCCTATTCTCAGACCGAGCTGCTGGAGCGTTGACCCCCGGAACTCTCTCCAGGTAAACTCCAGGTCCAGGTATATGTATCTTTATTTTGGGAAGAATTCTTCACCGAGATGCCTTGTTGAATACTTTTTGGAATTCTGGAATCACTGCTTCTGTTGGGATATTTTCGTCCCAGTTTTTTCATATATAATTAAAAATCATGCATGGCCTTTTGATTCAAAATCCATGTTGCAATGTCCCATAAAGTTAACTGTCTTGCCCTTAATTGCAGACTTCGTACGTTTGCTTAAAATTATTAATAATGTGATGGGATATTAGTTGAGTAGACAAGTTTTGTCTCACTGATTGTTTTCGTAACATTTGCTAATTTCCAGTTGTTTACATGACTCACGAAATCGTAATGACACGATTGCAAACAAGCCATACCACGGGCGGGGTTCTAACTCCGCCAGTGGAATAGTTTGTCTTCCAGTTGTTTGGCACCTTAGCTTATTCTGATGATTTGTTAAATATACCTCTCTAGTATGTGAGTTATTCGGTATTTACGTTCTTCTATAACACGCGTAGGTAGATAATCAGGTCTGCTTGATTTGTCAGTGTTCAACTTCTCAGAGATAATGCTAAGGTCGATAGTTTCTTAAACATTTAGACTGACAGAGTCAGCCTATAGATATAAATTTTGCGTCCTGGGTGTGTTACAGTCTTGCTCAGCTGTGGACACAGCCGAAAATGAATTGTGTGTTGGAAACATCCCTGATCTTCTTTGCTGTTCTTTGCTTATCGTTGGTAAAAGGTTCTATCTTAGCTCTGACCTTTTCCTCTCCTAACGCATTTGGAATTTCCTTGACGTTGTTTGCGTTTCGACTTTCATATTCCCATTTATCATCTCTTCTCTTCCTCTTCCCTTCTTTTTAACACCATATGTTGCATTTATGGTCTTCGAGGTTAAAAACAACTTAAATTTCATAATAATTACAATTTAATAACTTTATTTCTACAAGTACAAGAATATTCTGGGCAAATTATGTCAGTTTTGTCCCAGGATGCGACTCGAACCAGTCGACTAACACCCAGGTACCTATTTTACTGCTAGGTGAACATGGACAGCAGGTCCTGTTTTTCAGCCGTACCGGGGATCGAACCATGGACCACGCTCTTTACTTTAAATCTGTTATTCATCGAGACGTGGTCTCAGACCGAACAGCGAGGGCGTTGACCCCCGAAACTTTGTTCAGGTCTCCAGGTATTACACATCGAGACCTGGTCTCAGACCGAACCGCGGGGGCGTTGACCCCCGAAACTTTCTTCAGGTCTCCAGGTATTGCACATCGAGGCCTGGTCTCAGATCGAACCGAGGGGGCGTTGCCCCCCGAAACCCCCTCCAGATATCTCCACATCGTATATGTACAGTAGACTGATAAATTTCAGGTGATTTAAAATTTTGATTTTTATTAAATATTTCTCTTGAGCATTAGTTAACATAATATTTTTGACTGCAAAATTTGTATTTTGACACGAATGATGCTGTGGTCACTGTCTATTTTGACACGAATGATGCTTTGGTCACTGTCTATTTTGACACGAATGATGCTGTGGTCACTGTCTATTTTGACACGAATGATGCTTTGGTCACTGTCTATTTTGACACGAATGATGCTGTGGTCACTGTCTATTTTGACACGAATGATGCTGTGGTCACTGTCTATTTTGACACAAATGATGCTGTGGTCACTGTCTATTTTGACACGAATGATGCTGTGGTCACTGTCTATTTTGACACGAATGATGCTGTGGTCACTGTCTATTTTGACACGAATGATGCTGTGGTCACTGTCTATTTTGACACGAATGATGCTGTGGTCACTGTCTATTTTGACACGAATGATGCTGTGGTCACTGTCTATTTTGACACGAATGATGCTGTGGTCACTATTTTGACACGAATGATGCTGTGGTCACTATCTATTTTGACACGAATGATGCTGTGGTCACTATTTTGACACGAATGATGCTGTGGTTACTATTTTGACACTGCTAATTTCACTTCCGCCTCTGTAATCAGAACTAACTCTGACAATTTGGGATAGAAAGGAATCTTCAGTCATGTTGTCAAGACTGATGGTTTATCGGTCCCCTGATAAGATATATATAGTTTCTGTTAGGCTAAATAACACATGTCCAACTAATGTGACATTTCGTTGTGGCAACGTTTCGCTCTCAAGGACCTTCGTCAAGCTGTTAAATGTCCTTTTAAGAGAGAACTAAAAGGCACAATATTATAACTGGAACAATAAATGGTGGTTATTAAAGGTCTTTAAATTGTTTGTACCGGCTTGATAAAGCTCCTGAAGAGAGAAACGTTGCCACAGCAAAACATCACATTATTGTGCACAGGTGTCTTTTTATCTAATATAGTTTGGGTAAATCTGTCATTATTACTAGCCACTTTATGATCATATTAGGGGAATTAAAGTCGCTAACTATTATTGTCATTTTTCCTATCACTTAATTCTTTAATTTCCTCACGAAAAAAGAAAATCGCTTCCCTGACCTTTGTTTTGAAGATCCTGAAGCTTTATGTTTCTTAGTCTCGTCCTGGTGATTATAAAGCTTTGTCTTAGTCTCCTGGTGATGATTGTAAAGCTTTGTGTCTCTCAGCTTCCTTCTGGTGGTGATCCTTAGGCTCTTTAATAGAGCTCTGGTATTAGGCCTCGGGCTTCAGCTCCCGCAAGGCTATCCTTTAGTCCTCTAAAGTTTCCTATCCGAACTGTGGGTTATTTGAGAATTTTGTGCATCTCTTGCTATCAAACCTAATTCTGGTCACACACGTTTGCCTTTAACGCGTTTTATATCTTTATTTCAATCTTTTGTTTAATGTGCGCTTTATATCCATCCTGTGGATGGTAGTGGCTAGTTTATTGTGTACCTCATATCCATCCTGTGGATGGTAGTGGCTAGTTTATTGTGTACCTCATATCCATCCTGTGGATGGTAGTGGCTAGTTTATTGTGTATCTCATATCCATTCTATGGATGGTAGTGGCTAGTTTATTGTGCACCTCATATCCATCCTGTGGATGGTAGTGGATAGTTTATTGTGTACCTCATATCCATCCTGTGGATGGTAGTGGCTAGTTTGTGTATCTCATATCCATCCTGTGGATGGTAGTGGCTAGTTTGTGTATCTCATATCCATCCTGTGGATGGTAGTGGCTAGTTTATTGTGTATCTCATATCCATTCTATGGATGGTAGTGGCTAGTTTATTGTGTATCTCATATCCATCCTGTGGATGGTAGTGGCTAGTTTATTGTGTATCTCATATCCATCCTGTGGATGGTAGTGGCTAGTTTATTGTGTATCTCATATCCATTCTATGGATGGTAGTGGCTAGTTTATTGTGTACCTCATATCCATCCTGTGGATGGTAGTGGCTAGTTTATTGTGTACCTCATATCCATCCTGTGGATGGTAGTGCCTAGTTTATTGTGTACCTCATATCCATCCTGTGGATGGTAGTGGCTAGTTTATTGTGTATCTCATATCCATCCTGTGGATGGTAGTGGCTAGTTTATTGTGTATCTCATATCCATCCTGTGGATGGTAGTGGCTAGATTATTGTGTATCTCATATCCATTCTGTGGATGGTAGTGGCTAGTTTATTGTGTATCTCGTATCCATCATGTGAATGGTAGTGGCTAGTTTATTGTGTACCTCATATCCATCCTGTGGATGGTAGTGGCTAGTTTATTGTGTATCTCATATCCATCCTGTGGATGGTAGTGGCTAGTTTATTGTGTATCTCATATCCATCCTGTGGATGGTAGTGGCTAGTTTATTGTGTACCTCATATCCATCATGTGGATGGTAGTGGCTAGTTTATTGTGTACGTCATATCCATCATGTGGATGGTAGTGGCTAGTTTATTGTGTACCTCATATCCATCCTATGGATGGTAGTGGCTAGTTTATTGTGTACCTCATATCCATCCTGTGGATGGTAGTGGCTAGTTTATTGTGTATCTCATATCCATTCTATGGATGGTAGTGGCTAGTTTATTGTGTACCTCATATCCATCCTGTGGATGGTAGTGGCTAGTTTATTGTGTACCTCATATCCATCCTGTGGATGGTAGTGGCTAGTTTATTGTGTATCTCATATCCATTCTATGGATGGTAGTGGCTAGTTTATTGTGTATCTCATATCCATCCTGTGGATGGTAGTGGCTAGTTTATTGTGTATCTCATATCCATCCTGTGGATGGTAGTGGCTAGTTGATTGTGTACCTCATATCCATCCTGTGGATGGTAGTGGCTAGTTTATTGTGTACCTCATATCCATCCTGTGGATGGTAGTGGCTAGTTTATTGTGTACCTCATATCCATCCTGTGGATGGTAGTGGCTAGTTTATTGTGTACCTATCCATTCTGTGGATGGTAGTGGCTAGTTTATTGTGTACCTCATCCATCCTGTGGATGGTAGTGGCTAGTTTATTGTGTATCTCATATCCATCCTGTGGATGGTAGTGGCTAGTTTATTGTGTACCTCATATCCATCCTGTGGATGGTAGTGGCTAGTTTATTGTGTACCTCATATCCATTCTGGGGATGGTAGTGGCTAGTTTATTGTGTACCTCATATCCATCCTGTGGATGGTAGTGGCTAGTTTATTGTGTACCTCATATCCATTCTGTGGATGGTAGTGGCTAGTTTATTGTGTACCTCATATCCATCCTGTGGATGGTAGTGGCTAGTTTATTGTGTACCTCATATCCATTCTGTGGATGGTAGTGGCTAGTTTATTGTGTACCTCATATCCATCCTGTGGGTGGTAGTGGCTAGTTTATTGTGTACTTCATATCCGTCCTGTTGAGGTTAGCGCAAGAACAAATGAATAGATAAAAGGCCTAGGAACTAGGCCCCAAAAGGGGTTAACAGGAATATATCTGGATTTAAATCAACAGTTCACTTATCTGTTGCAAGCAAAACTAAAAAAATAGTTTGACTCATACGAATTTAGTTTAATAAACTTGGATTTGAAGACTCAACATACAAAGGTAGCTGTTGTCCACAACGACGTTTAATTCAGAATGGAGCTTCACTAAGCTTTCATAAAGCTTTGCACATTGCGAAACGTTGTTCCAGTTACAGCTTGTCCTGCCCATTGATTCCATAATGCACGTATTAGACCGTATCTTGAGTATGCCGTCCAGCATTGAGAAGATACGTAATATGATGACGAACTGGAAAGGACTCAGGGAAGAGGAACCGAGTTCGCACCATCTCGGACAAGCAAACCATATAAAGAATGAGGAACAAAAAGGCACAGTGACTGGAACAATGCAAAATCACCAGTACATTGGAGAGAGAAGCTTATGACGACATGTCGGCCCGACTTGGACCATTCACTAAGTCACACTCGAAATGCCCAACCTATTCTTTCTTAAGAAACAGATGAGGACTCATTCACACCATTAAGTTCCCTTATTAGCGGTTAAACAAATGTATGATGGGAAATAATTTGATCTTGTCAACCACCTATACCAGACTCTAGTGCAATTGCAAGTACCATTTCAATTTGTATTTTTATATTATAAGTTTATATTATAATTCCTACTCTAAGATTTTTTTCATATCTTAGTGACTATATTGTGTGTGCAATTAGTGTATATTTCAATTATATTATTGTTCAAGGCCCTTAACTATCTTTTGCTAACTAGTACCAACTACCTCATATATTTTTTTTTTCTACTTTTTTTTATTCTTTTGCTACCTTAACTTGTATATTTTATCTTGTCAATTTAAATCTAGTTATACTCTAATTCTTGTAAACAACTTATATAAGACCTTAGTGCAATTACAATTGAGAGTCTTGTGCCTTTTTTATATTATTAGATTAAACTCAGTTGTACTATAGCTCATTCTAGCTCAAAACATAGACTCCACAAAAGTCATTATATTAGACCTTAGTGCAATTATTTGATTACCACTTTATTGTTCACCACAACTTATATTAGTCCCTTTTATATTATAATTTTATATTATAATTCTAACTTTAAAGAATTACCTTTAAAGTACTACCTACTATCATATTCCCAAGCTCCATTATTTGATTATCACTTTATTTGTTCACCACAAATTATTTTAGTCCCTTTTATATTGTCTCCTTTATTTTAGCTTTTAAAAAACTACCTTAGCTCATTATTTTTTACATTTGTTAAATAATTCAGGTGCTATTTTTTTAGCTTTAGAATATTTACTTTGTTTTATACTTAATTCTAACTATAGATTCACTACAAATCTTATGATTACAAGCATTGATCCTGATACCAACCTCTTATTTAATGACTTAAATGATTCAAACAGTTACTGTAATTACTACACTGCAGAACAATCAAAGGCACTTCTCAGTGCCAACAACAACATAACTATCTTTAACTACAATATCAGATCTTTAAGCAAGCATTATGATGACCTAGCATTACTAAATTCCTTGCATGCCAATATGTCCATCATTACACTAACTGAAACCTGGCTAGAGCCTGATACTACAGATGTCTATGCCATTCCTGGTTACACAGCCATACACAACTGTAGGCCAGACCAACAAGGGGGTGGCACAGCTATATACTACTCAGACCAACTAGAATGTATCACTAATACTTGCACAAGGGATGAACATGGGGAATATATAATAGCTAAATTCAAATCCAAATACCTACAAAAACCTCTCACAGTGATAAACATCTACAGAATTCCACAATCAAACATTAACCAATTTAGTCAAAACCTAGGAAGTATGATAACTGATGCACGCATGAACAAAGATCACTTACTACTCTCAGGTGACTTCAATATAAATCTCCTGCAAGACCAGGACCCACACGTTACTGAATTCACAAACACAATGAGTAACTGCATGTTGCTACCAACAGTAACAAAACCTACAAGAGTTACGGAGACTAGTGTTTCCCTACTTGACCACATCTGGACCAACATCATATCCCCTTTAAAATCAGGCATAATTACAGATAATACCACAGACCACTACCCTACTTTCCTCATAACAACTCTTGGTAAAATACCCCAAGACACTACTAAAGTCACCTTCAGACTTCACAATGAGGCAGCCATTAATAACTTCACAACAGCAGTAACAAACATTGACTGGCACACTGAGCTAGAAATCTATACAGATATTGACGAATGTTTTAATAATTTTCTAAAAAAGACCCAATACCTTTATAACAAGCACTGCCCTAAAAAGCTAAACAGATGACAGCTAAGAGACTGAATAGTCCCTGGCTAACACCCAGTATTCTCAAATCCATAAATACAAAACACCGATATGAAAAACAGTACAGAATGGGTCACATAACCAGAGACCAAACAAAACGTTACTCGTCAATCCTAACCAGCTTGATAAGAAGGGCAAAAAAATTGTATTATGAGAACAGATTATCCAACTTACGAGGTGATATAAAAAAGACCTGGAAGACCCTATCAGAAATTCTGGGAACAAAAAAGATATCACGAAATAGCGAAATAAAATTAGCAAAATCAGATGAACCCCAACTCCCACCAACAGAAACAGCAAACAGACTCAATGATTTCTTCTCCACTATAGGATAAAACCTTGCCAATAAAATCCCAAGCTCAGATACCCCACCAAATGACTACCTCACTGGCAACTACCCGAACACACTGTTCCTAGCTCCGACTAACCCATACGAAGTCTCCGTTATTATCAACGCACTAAAAAACAAGGCAGGAGATTTAAATACCTTACCACCCTTTATATACAAAAAAGTGTCACAAGTACTATCACCAATCATTGCAACACTCTTTAACAAATCCATTGAATCCTCCACCTTCCCTACAGCTCTCAAAATAGCAAGGGTCACCCCGATCCACAAAGGAGGAGACCAAACAGAGTTGAATAACTATAGGCCAATATCCAATTTACACCCTCTCTCAAAAATCTTCGAAAAATTAATTCATAAACGAATCTACTCCTACCTCATCTCCCAAAACATTCTCAACCCCTGCCAATTTGGATTCAGGCCTAATAAAAATACTAATGATGCTATTATACACATGCTAGAACATATATACACTGCAATAGAGAAAAAAGAAGTCCCACTGGGGATCTTCATTGATTTACGTAAAGCTTTTGATACAGTTGACCATGACTTGTTCCACGTAAAATTGTCACACTATGGTATTAGAGGGCACTCCCTCAACTACCACAAGTCTTACCTCAGCAACAGAAGCCAATATGTGTACGCAAATGGGGCAAGCTCTTCCGCACAACCAATTACAGTTGGTGTCCCACAGGGAAGTGTCCTTGGCCCTCTTCTCTTTCTCCTATACATAAATGACCTACCAAATGCTTCGCAATTACTCAAACCCACACTTTTTGCAGATAACACACCCCTATATCACCTATGGAATTTGTGCATGGGGCTCAACAATTAACCATCTCAGATCACTAATTACCCAACAAAAGGCTGCAGTTAGAATGATAACAAATTCTCACTACAGGCAGCACACTCCACCAATATTCAAAACACTCAACCTACTCACCATACAAAACATCCATACTTATTACTGCACCTATTACATACATAGAACACTTAACTCTGATATTAACCCTGCCCTCAAACATCTCCTTGCCAACCTCAACAGAACACATGACCATAATACAAGGCACAGATCACTCTTTGATGTTCCTCGTGTCCATCTCACGCTATGCAAAAACTCAATGCACATAAAAGGCCCTAAAATCTGGAATTCATTACCTGTAAATATAAAAGAAACACTACCTGTTTATAAATTCAAGTCTCTTCTCAAAGATCACTTACTCACTCAAAACCAAATAAATACTGAATAACTGAACCTTATAAATTGTATATCCTAAATGTTACTCACAATTATATCACACAAATGTTAAACCTAGGACCCAATCTAACTTTGTTATTTTTTTAAATACACTACCTAACAGAATACTCCATTCTACTGAATGTACAGCAATGCAAGCAACCATATGACCTGTCTTTGTAATACTCATTTGTGCTTTATTGTTATCTGTTTACAATAATGTTTTATCACTGATTTCATCATTGCTTAGGTAATCTTAAGTTAATTTTAAGCCAGCCCGTAATGCTATGCATATAAGTGGCTTTGGCATGCTGCTCTTACCTGTATTTTTTTGTACCTCTGTATGTATGCTAAAATTACTAAATAAATAAATAAATAAATTTGAGGAGGACCTTCCTAGGATGGTCTACCTCAAACCTAACAGTCAGCATTACCTTCTTCACTTCTATTTTCACCAAGACTAAACGTAGCGTCACCATGGGCTCCTTCCCATGTGAAAAAATGGCTTGGTGATTCCGACACACCATACCACGGGTGGGGTTAGAACCCGCGATCAGAGAGTCAAAACTGCAGACCGAGTCATTACGAGTTCGTGAGTCATGTCGTTACTAGTAGCTGTAAGAACCATTATTATTATTATTATTATTATTATTATTATTATTATCAAGGGGGAAACACTAAACCCATAGGATTAAACAGCTCCTGTGGGGGGGGGTGATGTGGAAGGTATTCAGGTTTAATTCAAGGAACTGGAGCAAAGAACCAAGTCCCTAGATCAAGAGCCCCTCACCAGCATCGAAGAACCTCGCTTGAGGGGTTCCCCTGATAAATGTCGTTATCAATACTGTATTTTTACACGTCAGTAAACGGTCACACTTGCAATATCACTTAAACAATTGCTCTGTTGCAAGCGGAAATTCCAGCATTTTGATCTGTCACAAGGGCGCACGATCCGTTGTCGAAGCCTCTTCAAACGCAGGATTCAGAAATCATTACTAACCAACATATCGAATAACTTCAACCAGAACAACGGCATCAACATAACATTAAAATGGAGGAACGCTGCAGCAGGCTTACTGGCCCATACAAGCTTCTATATGGATTCCCAAACAGAAACAGAATATAGCACTGCAGTAGGCCTTCTGGCCCATACCAGACAGGTCGTTCTCAAATCAAACTGTGCTACATTATAGACTTGTTTAACAGTTTTTAAGACACCCAAGTTTGACTTGAAAAAAACGCGTTGTATAGCCGAAACGTTGTCATTTCCCTCCATGGGCCAGTAGGCCTATTGAAGTGCTCCTCTGGTGTATGGGATAATGATCAAGAAGTTTTAATGACCGGAGGTTCAGTTACATTGAAGAAGTAGTTATTCTGGTTGAAATTGTTTGATATGGTGAGAATGATTCCAGGATCCTGGATCTCCGAGAGTCTTCTTTATCAATGAGTCGTCTGCCACTGTAATTGTCAAGTAGTTGTTGTAGCGTCCGTGTTAAGACAGGCATTACTCAAGTGGACCATTCTGTTGGGAGGTTGGTGTTCGGAAAAGTGTGTGTAGAGATCTCTTGACGTGGCTGTCATGTATATGTAGTCACAGCCGTGGCAGGGAATGGTGCGTACCATTGCCGTGATTTGGGATTGTTGATGGTATACAATACCAACAAAATGATGAATTGAACACATGCAACATCTGGGTATCTTAACTGTGCAGATGTTTTTTCACCATCCAGTTGCTTTATCAATACGAGGATAATGTGAAAACTGTAGAGCAATATGCAGTAGTCAGTGAAAGATGGGGTATTCAGTGCCTCAGCCTAAGAGCAGGTAGTGAGCACCGAGGTCATCACCTGCTCGAGCGAACTTTGGAAATAATTTCAAGGAAAGAGCATTCTTCTAGGAATTCCCTTCTGGAGATATAAGACCACGTAGGAAGAAGCTAATGATGATGCCAAGTTTGGTCTTGGTGTGGTGGAAAGACTAGAAATGGAGAAGATCCTGCTGGTTGGTGGGTTTGCGGTAGATTATATATGTAGTTGATGGTAGTTCATGGGTAAACAAGAAAATGGAGAGTGACTCTCCGACTTTCACTCCGAGTGTGAATTTGATTAAGGACTCGATCTGCTTGACTCTCCACCATAACTGCCAGAAGATTCAGCGACCTTGATCTCCAACACAAGCTCAACCAGGTCGATCCCGCCATTAAATTTACACCGGAGGTGGAGGACAACGACACTTCCACGATGTTCTACTATGCAAATCTGATCATGAGCCGAGGTGCGAGTGCTACGGCAAACCGGCCAAGCAACCTCACTTTTCTGTTAGTGTGGCTTGGTAAATGGTCCAAACTTGACAGAAACGTTGTCGTAAGCTCCTCTCCCCTATTTGTATTGTTTGTGTATTGTTTCAGTCACGGTATTGTGCTTTTTTGTTCTTTAAGAGGATCTTATCAGGGAACGGATGGGGGCTGAACCCAAGACAAGTCCTAATACTCACTTGCCATTGGTTCAAATCCCACCCTTTTCGTGGTTTGTTTGCAATCGTTTTATTACGATTTCGTGAGCGAAGACGATCTCCTGTACTCACTCCACGACTCCAAGATAATACATAGCATCGTCGTAGACCTCTTCCTCCGTGCGCTTCATATCAGCAGCAATAAATTCCTTGAAGATGAATGCTCTTTTATCCACCAAATCTTTTTAAAATTTTACTATCCTCATCAAGTTGAGGTCTGAGTTTGTCTTCGACACCATTACGTCCCAGACCAGGTCCTCATTATTCGTGAATCTATATGATTAAAGGAAGTTCCTAGTCTGGCTATTTCTGTTGCCTGCTGCTGCTGTATGACCGGTTATTAAGTTGATTTAGATAAAGGTGCACATAAATGCAGTTAAATAAATTATCATTTATAGCAGCATATGTGTAGATTACTTAAGATAACCTACCTCCCCCCCCCGAAAAAAAGTCAGAGTGACTTATTTCCATTGGGGCCCTTGACTTATTTCCATTGGGAACCTTGACTTATTTCCATTGGGATCCTTGACTTATTTCCATTGGGATCCTTGACTTATTTCCATTGGGGTCCTTGACTTATTTCCATTGGGAACCTTGACTTATTTCCATTGGGATCCTTGACTTGTTTCCATTGGGGTCCTTGACTTATTTCCATTGGGGACCTTGACTTATTTCCATTGGGATCCTTGACTTATTTCCATTGGGGTCCTTGACTTATTTCCATTGGGGACCTTGACTTATTTCCATTGGGGACCTTGACTTATTTCCATTGGGATCCTTGATTTATTTCCATTGGGGTCCTTGACTTATTCCCACTGGGGTTCTTGACTTATTTCCATTGGGGTTCTTGACTTATTTCCACTGACTGCAGAAACTTAATAAATCAGTTGTATGAGACTATTCATCCAAACCAGCTCCTCCTATCTGTTATTGTAGTCCTCGCTACATTCTTCCATTGTGGATGTCTTAAATTAAAATCACCAAGAGGATAACACTGAAAATGGCTTTGGCAAATATTTTTTCCTAGAATGTTTGGGTTTGAAAATGACCAGTCTAGTATGGACCAGTAGACCTGCTGCAATGTTCCTCCTTTCTTATGTCTGAGGGATGGAAGTGTTTGGTAGGTTATGGAAGATGTTGCTCGGATTCCATTAGTTGTTCTTTGAGTTGCTAGGACGTTGTGTATGGAGATAAATATTCAAAGACTAATTGAATGTCTTAAAACATCCTGCAAGTGTTGTACACAAGGTGCTTCTGCTGGTGCTTCTGCTGGTGCTTCTGCTGGTGCTGCTGCTGCTGGTGCTGCTGCTGCTGGTGCTGCTGCTGCTGCTGCTGCTACTACTACTACTGCTGCAGCTACTGCTGCTGCTTCTGCTGTTGCTGCTGCTACTGCTTCTGCTGCTACTGCTCCTGCTGCTATTACTACTACTACTACTGCTGCTACTGCTCCTGCTGCTACTACTACTACTGCTGCTGCTACTACTACTACTGCTGCTGCTGCTGCTGCTACTCCTGCTGCTGCTGCTGTTGCTGCTGCTGCAGTTACTCCAGCTGCTGCTCCTGCTGTTACTCCTGCTGCTGCTGCTATTACTACTAATTAAAAATAATAGTAAAAAAAGAAATAATGCCAATATTAATAATTGTATTAAAAATAACTCATAAATTAATCTCAAAGCGGATATATAAAAAAAAGTTAAATTTAGACGATTGTGGGTTAGATTTCCGGTTTATTGGGATAAAATTTTTGCTCATCTGAATGTCCTGTCCAAATTTCCATAAAACAGCTACTTGCAACTGGTGTTTTAAACCGGTTTGAGAAATTAAGCTAAACTGCTGACGACATCTGCCAAACAGGTTATATATATATATATATATATATATATATATATATATATATATATATATATATATATATATATATATAATATATATATATATATATATATATATATATAAATACTAATGTATGTGTGTTTGAGCGAAACGGTACCGGCAGCTTACCTTCAATAGCGGCAGTGCCACCTTCAGTAGTGACAGTGTCACCTTCAGTAGTGACAGTGTCACCTTCAGTAGTGACAGTGCCACCTTCAGTAGTGACAGTGTCACCTTCAGTAGTGACAGTGCCACCTTCAGTAGTGACAGTGTCACCTTCAGTAGTGACAGTGTCACCTTCAGTAGTGACAGTGTCACCTTCAGTAGTGACAGTGTAACCCTCAGTAGCGATAGTGTAACCATCAGTAGCGACAGTGTAACCATCAGTAGCGATAGTGTAACCATCAGTAGCGATAGTGTAACCATCATTAGCGATAGTGTAACCATCAGTAGCGATAGTGTAACCATCAGTAGCGATAGTGTAACCATCAGTAGCGATAGTGTAACCCTCAGTAGCGATAGTGTAACCATCATTAGCGACAGTGTAACCATCAGTAGCGATTGTGTAACCATCAGTAGCGACAGTGTAACCCTCAGTAGCGATAGTGTAACCATCAGTAGCGACAGTGTAACCCTCAGTAGCGATAGTGTAACCATCAGTAGCGACAGTGTAACCATCATTAGCGACAGTGTAACCCTCAGTAGCGATAGTGTAACCATCAGTAGCGACAGTGTAACCATCAGTAGCGACAGTGTAACCCTCAGTAGCGATAGTGTAACCATCAGTAGCGACAGTGTAACCATCATTAGCGACAGTGTAACCATCATTAGCGACAGTGTAACCATCAGTAGCGACAGTGTAACCCTCAGTAGCGATAGTGTAACCATCAGTAGCGACAGTGTAACCATCAGTAGCGACAGTGTAACCCTCAGTAGCGATAGTGTAACCATCAGTAGCGACAGCGTAACCATCAGTAGCGACAGTGTAACCCTCAGTAGCGATAGTGTAACCATCAGTAGCGACAGTGTAACCATCAGTAGCGACAGTGTAACCATCAGTAGCGACAGTGTAACCATCAGTAGCGACAGTGTAACCATCAGTAGCGACAGTGTAACCATCAGTAGCGATAGTGTAACCATCAGTAGCGACAGTGTAACCATCAGTAGCGACAGTGTAACCCTCAGTAGCGATAGTGTAACCATCAGTAGCGACAGCGTAACCATCAGTAGCGACAGTGTAACCCTCAGTAGCGATAGTGTAACCATCAGTAGCGACAGCGTAACCATCATTAGCGACAGTGTAACCATCAGTAGCGATAGTGTAACCCTCAGTAGCGATAGTGTAACCATCAGTAGCGACAGTGTAACCATCAGTAGCGAAGTGCAACCCTCAGTAGCGATAGTGTAACCATCAGTAGCGACAGTGTAACCATCAGTAGCGACAGCGTAACCATCAGTAGCGACAGTGTAACCCTCAGTAGCGATAGTGTAACCATCAGTAGCGACAGCGTCACCTTCAACAGCGACAGTTCCACCTTCAGTAGCGGCAGTGTCACCTTCAATAGCGACAGTTTCACCTTCAGTAGCGACAGTTCCACCTTCAGTAGCGACAGTTCCACTTTCAGTAGCGACAGTTCCATCTTTAGTAGCGACAGTTCCACCTTCAGTAGCGACAGTTCCACCTTCAGTAGCGTTAGTTCCACCTTCAGTAGCAACAGTTCCACCTTCAGTAGCGACAGTTCCACCTTCAGTAGCGACAGTTCCACCTTCAGTAGCGACAGTTCCACCTTCAGTAGCGACAGTTCCACCTTCAGTAGCGACAGTTCCACCTTCAGTAGCGACAGTTCCACCTTCAGTAGCGTTAGTTCCACCTTCAGTAGCAACAGTTCCACCTTCAGTAGCGACAGTTCCACCTTCAGTAGCAACAGTTCCACCTTCAGTAGCGACAGTTCCACCTTCAGTAGCGACAGTTCCACCTTCAGTAGCGACAGTTCCACCTTCAGTAGCGACAGTTCCACCTTCAGTAGCGACAGTTCCACCTTCAGTAGCGACAGTTCCACCCTCAGTAGCGACAGTTCCACCTGCAGTAGCGACAGTTCCACCTTTAGTAGCAACAGTTCCACCTTCAGTAGCGACAGTTCCACCTTCAGTAGCGACAGTTCCACCTTCAGTAGCGACAGTTCCACCTTCAGTAGCAACAGTTCCACCTTCAGTAGCGTTAGTTCCACCTTCAGTAGCAACAGTTCCACCTTCAGTAGCGACAGTTCCACCTTCAGTAGCAACAGTTCCACCTTCAGTAGCGACAGTTCCACCTTCAGTAGCGACAGTTCCACCTTCAGTAGCGACAGTTCCACCTTCAGTAGCGACAGTTCCACCTTCAGTAGCGACAGTTCCACCTTCAGTAGCGACAGTTCCACCCTCAGTAGCGACAGTTCCACCTTCAGTAGCAACAGTTCCACCTTCAGTACCGATAGTTCCACCTGCAGTAGCGACAGTTCCACCTGCAGTAGCGACAGTTCCACCTTCAGTAGCGACTAGTCTTTCGACTGCACCTACAGCTAATTTACATACATCACAAGTCAGACATTTCAGAAATTCCTGTGCTGAAGTCACTACCTTTTATCTGTACACAAAACGTTTCGCAAATCGAAAGACGTGATAAAGATTTCCGTAAGATCCATATTGCTCCTTGTGATAAAGATACTTGTAAAACAGATATCTATACTGCATTAACATTTACTGTATCGACAATAGTACCACCTATACCCAGGGGAGGTGCCCAGAAGGCTATTTTGTGCCCGTCAAGACTTTTCTGAAGACTAATTTAACAGTGTACTGAGGAATGCAGGCGTACCTGGAGAAGGTTTCGGGGGTCAACGCCCCCGAGGCCTGGTCTGTGACCAGGCCTCATATCTACAGAAATATTAAGAACATGAGAATGGAGGAACACTGTAGAAGGCCTACCGGCCCATACAAGGCAGATCCCTATCAGTTTATTATACTATGTTGTGGTATACAATGGGAATATGATAATGGTACACAATACCGACAGGTGAAACAGTTAGGCATCTTTATTCAGACACGTTTCGCCTACACAGTTTACTTCTCGAGTTGAGTACAGAGGAGGCAACAGAAGCAGGAATGATTTCAAGACGGTGTAACCAGACCATCACCCCCGAAGCTTATAAAGCATATAAGACGTTTAGATATATTTACTGACGAAACGTTTCGCCTGAGAAAACGGCCTCCTTCGGTAGAATGCCAGCGGAACGTTTCGCTCTGCAGGCGATATGTTCCGGCGCTAAGAATACCTAAATGTCCTTCATGTGTCTTATTAAGAGAAACATCACCTTTCGTGAATTTCGTGTTTATACGAAGGAACTTGACACGAATGATGCCACTTCGGACATTGTTACTGAAGTACTTTCGCCTTTGAAGTGATGAAGGACCGAAACGTGTTTAATAAAGATATCGATAAATTAGACACATGTGCAACTCTTGGGTATCTTTATTGAGGAAACGTTTCGCCACACAGTGGCTTCATCAGTCCATACAAAGGAGAATCTTGAAGAACAGGAGGAGAATGAGGTAATCAGTCCCTCAGCCTCATTCTCCTCCAGTTCTTCAAGATTCTCCTGTGTATGGACTGATGAAGCCACTGTGTGGCGAAACGTTCCATCAAGATACACAAGAGTTGCACATGTGTCTAATTTATCAACATGTCGGTTCTCTGAACCATTGATCTATATTACGAATTTTTTCTACAAGTCGTAAATATTGTATTTAGAACGACTCAACAAAATGGCGCCTCTGAAGGAGAGAGAGAGAGAGAGAGAGAGAGAGAGAGAGAGAGAGAGAGAGAGAGAGAGAGAGAGAGAGAGAGAGAGGGTTTAATAAACCGTGGATTATTTTGTCAAATAAACAAAAAAAGGTCACAATACCGTAACTGGAAAAATACACAAATATCCCACACATGGGAGAAAGAAGCTTAGGCCGACGTTTCGGTCCGACCTGTACCATTATCAGTGTATGTTAGTAGTCCAAATTGAACCGAAACGTCGTCCTGAGTTTCTCCTAAGTGCAGGTTATTAGTTTATTTTGTCAGTTGTTCTAGCTATGGTATTATAGATTAGAGTTTGGCCCACCTGGGACTATATTACTTCACCCGCGAATTAATAAAGCCCCTTTTGGGCGAAACGTCTTCTCAACAAAGTGCCATAAACCCCATAACGCACCTCATTCACAAAATTGTCATTATTAGTTATGAATTTACAAAAAAAATTACATTCTTACTTCAGCAATATAATTGATACTCTTTTTAACACATAGGCAGTCTCCCACCGAGACGGGGGTGACTTAGAAAAGAAGAAAAACTTCGACCATCACTCACTCCATTGCTGTCTTGCCAGACAGGCGCCCATACTACTGTTCAAAATTGAAAATTTTCTCCAGGTTCTTCTCGGGATTTTATTTTACGGAGTAAAATAGTCACGTGGCTGTTATACACATTGATATATATATATATATATATATATATATATATATATATATATATAATATATATATATATATATATATATATATATATATATATATATATATATATATATATATATATATATATATATATTGGCATGTATGTTATTCTGTATTAAATTCCTCTGTTCCTCCGTCACTTGGCGATCAGTTAAGGGTAATGGGTATAGTCGTTACCTGATTTTTAAAGGGGTGGATGGGTAAGCCAGGGGAAGGCCTCGGTCAGATGGCCAAAAGTTCTAGCTACGGGTCGTCACATGGCTAAAACCCGTGTCAGGAAACACGTGTCGTGTTTCCTGACGAACCTTATCTAACATAACCTAACCTAACCTAGCCTAACCTAGCCTAGCCTAACCTAACCTAGCTTAACCTAGTCTAACCTAGCCTAACTTAGCCAAACCTAGCCTAGCCTAACCTAACCTAGCCTATCCTAGCCTAACCTAGCCTAACCTAACCTAGCCTAACCTAAACTAGCCTAACCTAGCCTAGCCTATCCTAGCCTAACCTATCCTAACCTAGCCTATCCTAGCCTAACCTAGCCTAACCTAAACTAGCCTAACCTATCCTAACCTAGCCTAGCCTAACCTAGCCTATCCTAGCCTAACCTAACCTAGCCTAACCTAGCGTAACCTAGCCTAACCTAACCTAGCCTAACCTAGCCTATCCTAGCCTAACCTAGCCTAACCTAACCTAGCCTAACCTAACCCAGCCTATCCTAGCCTAACCTAACCTAGCCTAACCTAACCTAGCCTAACCTAGCCTAACCTAACCTAGCCTAACCTAGCCTAACCTAATTATTATACTTAGTATTTTTGTATCTCCCATAAAATATTCAGATAGTATTTAATTATTATAAATTAATAAAATTAGCGGGACAAGTGAACATCCTTGAAGAACCCAGAAACTATTTTTTAGATAAATAAAACATGTGTAACATATGAGTATCTTTAGACATATGTGTAACACCTGAATATCTTCAATGTGGCGGAGTTTTCGCAAACCAGTGGCTTTGTCAGTCCAATACAGGGAATAATTAGTGGAGTCAGTGGAGAATTAGTTTGAGGGGATCAGTCCCTGAGTCTTTAATAGGTACTCAGTCTTTATGAAAAAAAAAATAACTATCAATCTTTATACTCTTTAAACATAAAAATTATTCCATCCAGAATGAAAGTTTAAATTCACTTAGAATTCACTAATAATAATAATAATAATAATAATAATAATAATAATAATAATAATAATAATAATAATAATAATAATAATAATAAAATTTGGTATAATTTACTTAGAATTCACTAATAATATAATAATAATAATAATAATAATAATAATAATAATAATAATAATAATAATAATAAATTTAGTAGAATTCACTTAGAATTTGAAATGAGCAGAACCAGGGATCGAAACGTCTTCAATAAACGTCTTCCAAGACGTTTATTGAATAAATCCTTGTATTTAAACGAGTAAATCTGTTAATTAGCTTCGTCTCAGCAATTTTTTTTAATAGGGAATCGTAAAAGCAAATCTGATTTCTCAAGAAATTAATTTTTTTTTTGCTTTACGATCCAATAATAAAAATGGTGACTCAACGTTTCGCACAAAATTAACTTTATTTAGCTTAAAGCCAGTGTCTGGCTGGTGGTGGCGACGAGGATGTTATAAAAATGCTTTGTAGCCTATTTTGACGATGTTTCGCGCAGTGTTGAACTTTATCATGACTTTATAAAGTCACGGACACGTCTTGAGAATAAAAGATTTAATATGTACTCTGTGATGATTAAAAGATTTAATATGTACTCTGTGATGATTAAAAGATTTAATATGTACTCTGTGATGATTAAAATAAAAATATAATTTGTACTTTGTGATCATGATCAAAATAAATATTTAATTTGTACTCTGTGATCATGATTAAAAAAAAAATATAATTTGTACTCTGTGATCATGATTCAAAAGTAATTTGTACTCCGTTCAATATTCTGGATTTTTCAGCCTCATATTTCATTCCGATCACCAATTTGCCTAAATAGGTCTAAATCAGGCCTATGATCAGGGCAGTCATGTTCATTAGGTACAGTAGGTTATATAATTAGGTGCCTTCGTAACTTTTAAGAATTTCGATAAATTTTGTAAATTAAAATGTATAGGATGCATTAATATTGTAAGGAATTAATTGTTTCAGTCGGGGAGGTCTAAGCAAGTGTGCCTAAGGCCTAAGAAGATTTAAAAAAACAGGCCTATGACAGTCTTGACTCACAAAATCGTAATGACGTCGTCTAATTGAAACGCTAACTACATTAGGTGTAATTTTGGTTTCTAATTTACTATCTATATGACGTAATTACAATCTACTGTTATTTTTTTTTTTTTTTTTTTAAATTTGCAGATTCAGGGTCTCAGGTAATGTGGGCACATTTATCAAGAGAGGATCGATTTTCGTCGCCAAAGTAGCTAGTCTACTATACTCTTCATATCCATCCTGTGGATGGTAACGCTAGAGCATATGGATACACAAAAGACCTGGGAACTAAGTTCCTGAAGGGTTTACATCAGTATATCTTGATTTATATCTACAGCTGATTTATCTTCTGCAAATAAGGAAATTTGCTTATTATATCTGGTATCTTATTTTCATTAATAGGATATCATGTCACAGGATAGTTTACTATCACTAAATTCCTCAGTAAGTGGACAATTAAGCATAGTGTTGAAGGCAGTGACCATAGGCCTGGCCACATAATTTGCATTTGGTTTGATCATCTGTGTGTCTGCCAAACTGTCAGAAATACTTGCAACCAAGACTAAGTCTGGCCACTACAACATCAGTGTTCACATTGTAAGTTACTCCATAAACATACTTATCTACATTCATGTTATCATAGTGGGTTATAGATCTACTTAGGCTTCTAATTGCATTCCTAATTCAATTTCTATATTTATTCGTCTTCTAATATTCCTAATGCTAGACGCAGATATACCAAAGTTATACTGCAAACATTCCTTTAGGATATTTTTTGGCCGATTTATGTACCTTATGAAGAAGTTATTCAGTGTGTGATAGAATCCATAAAAAGTGAACACTAACCCCTTTTCCCGGATTTTAAGTATCTATATCTGGCTTCTGCAGTGGGTTTTATTTAAGAAATGCTCAAAATTATTTTTAACTAATAAAGCAAATTTTCGCGAGGTAATTCTTGACGACGTTTCGGTCTATCCTGGACCATAATCAAGTTACTATAGAGCATGAGAAGTGGGGAGAGGAAAATGGAAGACAGGTCAATAGTAGTAGTAGTAGTAGTAGTAGTAGTAGTAGTAGTAGTAGTAGCAGTAGTGGTAGTAGTGGTAGTAGTGGTAGTAGTAGTGGTAGTAGTAGTAGTAGTGGTAGTAGTGGTAGTAGTGGTAGTAGTAGTAGTGGTAGTAGTGGTAGTAGTAGTAGCAGTAGTAGTAGTAGTAGTAGCAGTAGTGGTGGTAGTAGTAGTAGTAGTGGTAGTAGTAGTGGTAGTAGTAGTAGTAGTGGTAGTAGTAGTAGTAGTGGTAGTAGTAGTGGTAGTAGTGGTAGTAGTAGTAGTAGTAGTAATAGTAGCAGTAGTAATAGTAGCAGTAGTAGTAGTAGTAGTGGTAGTGGTAGTAGTAGTAGCAGCAGTAGTGGTAGTAGTAGTAGCAGCAGTAGTGGTAGTGGTGGTAGTAGTAGTAGTAGTAGTAATAGTAGCAGTAGTAATAGTCGTGGTGGTAGTAGTAATATAAGTAGGTGTAGCAGTAGTAGTGATAATAGTAATAGTACAATACTATTAGTAGCAGTAATAATGATAATATTAATAACAGCATGAGCAAGAATAAACAATAAAAATATAAAAATGCTTTAAAAAAATAATAAAAATTTTAGTGGTAATACTACTAGTAGTAATAACAGTAATAGTAGTAGTAGTAGTAGTAGTAGTAGTAGTAGTAGTAGTAGTAGTAGTAATAGCAGTAGTAGTAGTAATAATAGCAGTAGTAGTAGTAGTAGTAGTAGTAATAGCAGTAGTAGTAATAATAATAGCAGTAGTAGTAATAGCAGTAGTAGTAGTAGTAATAGAAGTAGTAGTAGTAGTAATAGTAGTAGTAGTAGTAGTAGTAATAGTAGTAGTAGTAGTGGTAGTAATAGTAGTAGTAGTAGTAGTAGTAGTAGTAGTAGTAGTAGTAGTAGTAGTAGTAGTAGTAGTGGTGGTAGTAGTAGTAGTAGTAGTAATGGTAGTAGTAATAGTAAAAAAAATACATAAAAACGTAGATTATTAGTCTAATATACCAGCCTGGGCATTGCGATACACTCTCTCGAATAAATCATCTTAGTATCTAGTAACCTCTAGATCTAGCATCACAAGAAAATCCACACGGAGACAGACGGAAACACACAGTGAAGTGGAAGCTATATATTTCTACCAACAACTAAGGCCCTCTTCACAACCTGGGGAAGAGAGCATCAAAGAAGGTATTCTCCTCAGTCGAAACACACAGGTCCCGTTTCAACCCTCGTTTCTTTCTGTTGACATGAGATTTTATTCGTTATATTTAACAGTGTTCTTTGCGCGATTATAACGAGAGAAATATTATGTGAAACTTTATTTGGCAACGTTTTGCCCTCAGAGTATGGGAAAGAAATTTTATTGGCAACGTTTTGCCCTCAAAGTATGAATAAAACTTTTATTGGCAACGTTTTGCCCTCAAAGTATGGGGACAAAACTTTCATTGGCAACGTTTTGCCCTCAAAATATGGGGACAAAACTTTTATTGGCAACGTTTTGCCCTCAAAGGGAAAAAATTATTTTTTTAGCGAGCTGTACCAGCTACGTTGTTGTGAGTATAACCTAGTCATGAACTGTTGAAGGGCGAAACGTCGTGTGGATATCTTAAATCATTAGATATCCAGCGTTTCCTACACTAGTTTTAGTACTGACCATGGAATTTCTTCTCTTGGTTTCTTTTCCATTTTGTGTTGATAAATAAAATAACTATCGTTATATTGATAAATTTTACATAAATAGCCCGGACATAGGAGAAAGAAGCTTGTGGTGACGTTTCGGTCAGTGGGCCAAGCCGGACGGAAATGTCGTCATCCGTTTCTTTCTCCTATGTGAAGATTATTTGTGTATTGTTCCAGTCAGGTATTGATAAATTTTATGAAGACAGACCTGCAGTAGAAGCAGATTACATTGAGTCAACGTTTCGATCAGTGTTTTTTTCAGTTCCGTCTAGAGAGAAACGTTTTCACATTTAAAGCATATTCTTCAATATGTGTTCTTTTATTCCTACTATTTTCAGTATGCCATTTAACCAGAGGGTATAATTAAATATATTAGGTAAACACGTGCAGATGCATCAGCAAACTACATTACTGTTTTAATATCTTTGAATATTACACATAGATAGTACAAGACTGTCATTCATTTAGGTAGAAGTATATGTTTCTTCTCAGCAGACAGCCAGAGTGCTCGGCTATCTGTCTTTCCCAAGTACTCAAGACTTTCTATTTAAGTTCAGACAAATTCTCAAGTACACTGAGGTCGGAAGAAACTTCTGTGCTTTATTTCTGGTAATACAAAACTCACACACAAGTGCGTACTGCCCAAGATCCATAAATTCTACGTACTCTTAAGACCAGCCTCATCAAGTGCTGGTGTCCTCGTCAAGTATTTTTCCTGGATACTTGGATTCATTAACCGTTTGGAGACCAAAGCGCTATGGAACCATAAATAAAGTAGCCTTGACGTTACTTCGCTTTTTATAATGGTACCCACAATACAAATCACTGAACTTCTCCGACGAAAAGCTAACCAGGACCTTAGTGTTGCTTTATCTTCAAATATTTGATAAACCTGATTGAAATCGTCATTAAATTAATCTGTTTCTCTTCAGATAACAAGCACGACAGGCAGCATATGAGATGGAATGGGATGCTTTGCCAGAGCTGCCTTGGTGAACCTGTATTTGGAACACACAGAACCTGGATGCTTCTCAACATTATCCTAAGCAACATCACATGGATGCGATACGTGAATGAAGTCCTCATAATCGCTCCCAAATGTTTTGACATCCAGAATCTATAGGGAAGGCTCAGCGAAGTTAAACTGGCAGTCCAATTCATGCTTGAAGAGAGTGATGACGAGTTACTATTCCTTGAGGTTCTTAACCAGTAGACTTGGTTCTAAGTCTAATGGAAGCCTGAAAATAATCTCACACATTTCTACTTGAGTAAATACATTATGACTAAAGGAAGCATCATCAGGCCTTTTTTTTTCTCTGAGAGCAAACCACATCTGCAGTTCTCAATACCTTGACTAGGAATACTTCTACACACAGCAGTCTTCACTCAGATAAACCTTCGTTCCATCTTTGTCAAAGACAGCAAGACATGAACCCTTCACCTCATCAATTCTCCACGAACTTACGCCACTTTGAGCAAAGGTATCATCTTTCTCAGCAGATAAGTTGCCTTGAACGTCTCCAAAGCATTTGCACAGAAACCGCCAGTCACCATAGCAATGAAGAATCTTGAATCAGTCAACGCAGGGATTTACATTATCCTTGTCGGAGGCTTAAAGTGAACATTTGGCTTAAAACATATGAACACTTCTGAATGAACACGCCTACGTATGCAATTGTGAAAATCTAAACAACGCGTGTGAACATTACCAGCGCATTATCAACCACTTGAACAAACGGCACGACTTCTGTTTAGTGATTAGGGAATCAGATACTCACAAATGTGAAAGCCTAGAAAAGGTACTAATCTCGGGTTCAGATGCTGTTGCAAAGAACAAAAGCAGCGTCATCACCCTTAAAATATTAACCTGAGTCTTTAAAACAACAGTGTACTTAGTGATCATGCCCAGCGCACTGCGCCAGGCTTGATATCGTGAGTCACTCACCATGTACTCCTTACATACCCATTTGTGTCCTCTAGATAACCTCCTGAGGGACCTTGGTGCTCTGTCAGCAGCCTGAGCGCCGGAGATGGCACCAATGATGCAGAATTTTGAGGAGATGAGTGTCTCATTCCAATCGTTCCTTAGACGCCAGAGATGCGACACTGACTTCTGCTTTCCCAGAACGTCTGCTGCTCCAACAATTCTGCTGCTCCAGACGAACAGACGAGTTTGTCGAGTTTGAGATGCTTCACGCCATCATTCACCTCGGACTGAAGGCACCGCCGAAGACGACGTAGTGCGGTACAGCCACAGGGCGTCAACGAAAACTGGAGCGAACTGCTACATCACTAGAACTGAAGAAGCTACGCTGGGTCCTCACCACAGAGCTCCGAACAGCACCTCACTTAAACCCAAGACTCACCGGGGCACCGCTATAGGGCCGCCTCACCATCGAGCCGTAAACGGTACCTCACTTGTACAAACACTGACGCTCCTGCACAGAAAAATGTAACCCTTTAATAATAGTAATATCTTTATTTCTACAAGCACATGACATCAATGACATTTCTATATAGAAAGCAGCTTGTTATGCAGACCATTTCTCGAAAATTTGGTCAGTTTTGCTCCAGGATGCGACCCGCACCAGTCGACTAACACCCAGGTACCCATTTTACTGATGGTGAACATAGACAACCGGAGTACAGAAACACTCCTGTTTCTACCCTCGCCGGGAATCGAACCCGAACACTCGCCGTGTGAAGCCACCAGGCCCGTGACAGGGCATCGTTACTGACGAATAAACTTAGCCATAATAAATGCCGTATTAGTTACTTTTGTATATTATTCCGTATTGTCGATTTATTTACAAATAATTATTAAACCCTCAGTTTATATTATCTTCAAACACCCAAAAACATAATTTTTATTTTTTTTTGTAAAGAGAAAATCTATTGAAATTATTTTTATATTAGTAAATGTTCATATAATATTTTCTTAAGAATTTGAGGGGCTCTTGCTCCTCGGATCAAAAATTTGATATTTACTCCCCAGAAGTTGGAATTTATCTTTTCTCCAAAACACAATTTTTTTTCAATCTAACTTTTTCCGATGCAATTTATACAGTTTTAACATGTAGCTACTTGTCTGGAAGCCTAATGGAGGTTTGAAACCTATCGACTACACGAGGGTCACTTAGGCTGCAATGACCTGTTCATCACCAGTCATGAACACTAATTTCATTTAGGGAATAATATATATGTCGTGCCGAATAGGTAAAACTTGCGATGTTGGCTTAAATAGCAACGCTCATCTTGCCGAATAAGGCAAGCGAAAATTTGTGTATGCAATAAATAACAAAAAGGCACAATACCGTGGCTGGAACGATACACAAATAACCCGCACATAAAAGAGAGAAGCTTACGACGACGTTTCGGTCCGACTTGGACCACTGACAAAATCAATGGTCCAAGTCGGACCGAAACGTCGTCGTAAGCTTCTCTCTTTTATGTGCGGGTTATTTGTGTATGCAATAATTTCGCAAGAATCATTCTGAACCAAACGAAAAAATATATTTCATTGCGTTTGTTTATATATATATATATATATATATATATATATATATATATATATATATATATATATATATATATATATATATATATATATATATATATAATGTCGTGCCGAATATGTAAAACTGGTCAATTAGCAAGAACTCATTTAAAATTAAATCCTTTCTGAAATTTTCTCTTATACGTTTAAAGATATATTTTTTTCATTAATGTTAATGTAAAAATTTATAATTTTGCTCCAAAAGAATCTTAAAAAACTTACCTAACCTTATTATAACAAGAGCAATTTATTTTAGCCTAACCCAACTAAATATATTATAAATACGTTTGCAATAATATAGTACTAAACAAACGCAATCAATTATATTTTTTTCGTTAGGTTCAGAATGATTTTTGCGAAATTATTGCATACACAAATTTTGACTTGTCCTATATGGCAAGATGAACGTTGCTATTTAAGCCAAGATTGCAAGTTCTGCCTATTCGGCACGACATATATATATATATATATATATATATATATATATATATATATATATATATATATATATATATATATATATATATATATATATATATATATATATATATATATGATCGCTACAAGAAGTGGAACTTAAAATATACTGAGGAGACCATAACTGAATATTTCGGCATATATTTTACAGAAGTGAAGGGGGAGGGGGGATGGGAAAGGTGAATAGTGAAAAAAGTGGGAAAGTGGAGAATGGAGGTCTAGGGGAAAAAGAGGAAGGGGAGGGGAGGAGAGGAGGAGGAGGAGGAGGAGGAGGGAAGGACAAGGGGCAGAAACTGCATGAAATATTTGGTTCCAAAGGGGGAGGACAGGGGGGGGGGGGGGAAGAAAAATGGAATGTGTCCAAGGGGATAAAAGGAAGGTTTACACAGGAGAAAACTCCTCACGCAAAATACTTTAACAATTTGTTTTATGTATCATACAGGGGTTACATCTCTGTGCCTTTATAAAGTGATCATACAACTCTAACACCTAATATATATATATATATATATATATATATATATATATATATATATATATATATATATATATATATATATATGCAATGAGAACACATAAAGAGGTGATATCAGAATATGCAAAACAATCACTGTGAAAGAATAATGAAATTCCAAGCTCTTTCGTGACGAAAGCGCAAGTTTATTCTTTTCTCTGAGGAGGATGAGGGTCCCTAGGACAGTTCTAGAGGTGGTACCTCCCTAATATATATATATATATATATATATATATATATATATATATATATATATATATATATATATATATATATATATATATATAATGTCGTGCCGAATAGGTACGATATCGGCTTAAATAGCAACTCTTTTATTGCCGAATAAGGCAAGCGAAAATTTGTGATTGCAATAATTTCGCAAAAATCATTCTGAACCTAACGAAAAAAATATATTTCATTGTGTTTGTTTATTATTAAATTAGTGTTAACATATCTAAAATATATTTAGTTGGATTGGGTTAATTACTCTGCAATTGTTATGATAAGGTAAGTTTATATATATATATATATATATATATATATATATATATATATATATATATATATATATATATATATATATAAATATATATATATATATATGTCGTGCCGAATAGGTAAAACTGGTCAATTAGCAAGAACTCATTTAAAATTAAGTCCTTTCTAAAATTTTCTCTTATACGTTTAAAGATATATTTTTTTCATTAATGTTAATGTAAAAATTTATAATTTTGCATCAAAAGAATCTTAGAAAACTTACCTAACCTTATTATAACAAGAACAATTTATTTTAGCCTAACCCAACTAAATATATTTTAGATTTGTTTACAATAATTTAATACTAAACAAACACAATCAAATATATTTTTTTTCGTTAGGTTCAGAATGATTTTGGCAAAATTATTGCATACACAAATTTTCACTTGTCCTATATGGCAAGATGAACGTTGTTATTAAGCCAAGATCGCAAGTTCTTCCTATTCGGCACGACATATATATATATATATATATATATATATATATATATATATATATATATATATATATATATATATATATATATATATTTGTACAGACATAATCA
Organism: Cherax quadricarinatus; assembly: GCF_038502225.1. Taxonomy (NCBI): domain Eukaryota; kingdom Metazoa; phylum Arthropoda; class Malacostraca; order Decapoda; family Parastacidae; genus Cherax; species Cherax quadricarinatus. The sequence continues at coordinate 2,556,147 of NC_091358.1, forward strand.
GTCATAATATATAATTATATATTGTGACTGATTATACCTTGCTATTCAAATACTTTTTAAAAAATACGTTATAGTTACCTTTTCAAAGTAGGAGCCAAAATACAGTACTTTTATGCAATAAGATACAGTTAATATATTTAAGCGTTGTGTTGTTGCAGTGTTACTGACATATTTTATTTATTAATGAAGAATAATTCTGCATTTTTCATTATTTTGCTTTAGATGATGATATAATTTATCTTGCCTGTCGAAGCTGATCAGAAACGTAAATCTGTTTATCAATGATTTGAAAATAATTAAGGTTTGGATGGGTTGGATGCTGAGCCACGATACAAGATGAATGAGATGGATGCTGAGCCACGAGACAAGATGAATGAGATGGATGCTGAGCCACGAGACAAGATGAATGAGTTGGATGCTGAGCCACGAGACAAGATGAATGAGTTGGATGCTGAGGCACGAGAAAAGATGAATGAGTTGGATGCTGAGCCACGAGACAAGATGAATGAGTTGGATGCTGAGCCACGAGACAAGATGAATGAGTTGGATGCTGAGCCACGAGACAAGATGAATGAGTTGGATGCTGAGCCACGAGACAAGATGAATGACTTGGATGCTGAGCCACGAGACAAGATGAATGACTTGGATGCTGAGCCACGAGACAAGATGAATGAGTTGGATGCTGAGCCACGAGACAAGATGAATGAGTTGGATGCTGAGCCACGAGACAAGATGAATGACTTGGATGCTGAGCCACGAGACAAGATGAATGAGTTGGATGCTGAGCCACGAGACAAGATAAGTTGGATGCTGAGCCACGAGACAAGATGAATGAGTTGGATGCTGAGCCACGAGACAAGATGAATGAGTTGGATGCTGAGCCACGAGACAAGATGAATGAGTTGGATGCTGAGCCACGAGACAAGATGAATGACTTGGATGCTGAGCCACGAGACAAGATGAATGAGTTGGATGCTGAGCCACGAGACATGATATATATTTGGAAAAATACACACACAAACAGTATAATGTGACCCTTTATTGACGACTTTTCGCCCACACAGTGGGCTTCATCAGAGCTCACTATGTGGGCGAAACTTTGTCAATAAAGGATCATATTATACTGCTTATGTGTTAATTTTTCCCTTGTATCGGTATTTTATACTGTTTATTTCCAAGATGTATTTATATAGCTAAGAGCAGCTGAGAGATGCTTAGTGTTGCAACATACTGTTTATATATATATATATATATATATATATGTCGTGCCGAATAGGCAGAGCTTGCGATCTTGACTTAAATAGCAACGCTCATCTTGCCATATAGGGCAAGCGAAAATTTGTTACCACTGTTTCACTACGTCTGCTACTACTGCTACTATTACTAGTACTACTACTGTTACCACTGTTTCACTACTACGTCTGCTACTACTGCTACTATTACTAGTACTACTACTGTTACCACTGTTTCACTACTACGTCTGCTACTACTGCTACTATTACTAGTACTACTTCTACTGCTACCAATGTTTCACTACCACTACATCGACTTCTACTACTATTGGTTCTAGTACTACCGCTATCACTTCATTACCACTGCTACTATGTCTAAAACTCCTCCTGCTTGTAGTACTACTGCTACTATTACTAGTACCACTACTACCGAGACCACGGTTCCACTACATCTGCTACCATTGCTTCTAGTACTAATGCTACTAGTATTATTCTACATATCATTATTACAACAAAAATTGTATGGGGTGGTAAAAAGAGGAATTTATGCCAATAAAAAAGGTTTAAGACAAGGTGGCATCCTGTCACCACTGCCTTTTAAATTATATATTGTTGATGTAATTAAAGATGTGTAGCCTCTATGGAAGAGGGACGTAAGGTCCATTTTGTAAGAGTAAATACCATTGTGCAGATATCGTTCTTTTGACTCAAATGGGGATTTTTTAAAAAAATAATTCATATATAATCCACACATAGAAGAGAGAGGTTTTTGGCGACCGAAACGTCGTGCTAAGTTTCTTTCCCGTATGTGCTGGTTATTTGTGTATTATTCCAGTCAATGTTTTATGATTCTTAAATAACAAAAAGGCACAATACCGTGACTGGAACGATACACAAATAACCCGCACATAAAAGAGAGAAGCTTACGACGACGTTTCGGTCCGACTTACTGTAATGAATAGTATGAATGAAGTTTATTGACTGGTTGTTACTACTACTACTACTACTACTACTACTACCACTACCACCACTACTGCTACTGTCACCACTACTGCTACTGTCACCACTACTGCTACTACCACCACTACTGCTACTACCACTACTGCTACTACCACCACTACTGCTACTACCACCACTACTGCTACTACCACCACTACTGCTACTACCACCACTACTGCTACTACCACCACTACTGCTACTACCACCACTACTGCTACTACCACCACTACTGCTACTACCACTACTGCTACTACCACTACTGCTACTACCACTACTGCTACTACAACCATTACTGCTACTACCACTACTGCTACTACCACCACTACTGCTACTACCACCACTACTGCTACTACCACCACTACTGCTACTACCACCACTACTGCTACTACCACCACTACTGCTACTACCACTTCTGCTACTACCACTACTGCTACTACCACTACTGCTACTACCACCACTACTGCTACTACCACCACTACTGCTACTACCACCACTACTGCTACTACCACCACTACTGCTACTACCACCACTACTGCTACTACCACTACTGCTACTACCACTACTGCTACTACCACCACTACTGCTACTACCACCACTACTGCTACCACTACTACTACTATCACCACTACTGCTACTACCACTAATATTGGTACTATTACCAATTCTAGTACTACTACTACTATTCCTACTAATACTATTACTACTACTAATACTATTACTGCTACTATTCCTACTAATACTATTACTACTACTAATACTATTACTACTACTATTCCTAATACTATTTCTACTACTAATACTATTACTACTACTATTCCTAATACTATTACTACTACTAATACTATTACTACTACTATTCCTAATACTATTACTACTACTAATACTATTACTACTACTATTCCTACTAATACTATTACTACTACTAATACTATTACTACTACTATTCCTAATACTATTACTACTACTAATACTATTACTACTACTATTCCTAATACTATTACTACTAATACTATTACTACTACTATTCCTAATACTATTACTACTAATACTATTACTACTACTACTAGTACTACTACTACTAATAGTAATAAAACAACTCACATTAATATAAAGTAGGATTCGCTTTATCTATATTTAAATTCGTCTTAAAATATATGTTTTCACTGCAAATTAAGAACTTAATTTGCATAAAAAATTTCAAGACCTGTATTTGCATACACGAAAAAAAAAGAAAAACAGAAAGGGCATTGGAATTAGTATTGAAGGAACGTCGGGAAATGGTGGAGAAAAATAATGGAAAAATTTGAGGACGGCTATATAGATATATGCACCAGAGGGCCAGCACCACCCATGAAGGACATCAATTAGATAGATGGGTGTGGGACGAGGGTCCTTCGTGGGGGGGGACACCTGCATGGGTAGCTGCAACCCCTTGGCACCTTACTACTACTGCGTCTGGCATCACCGCATCCTCCCCCTCGGAACGATGGATGGGAGCCGGACTGGGAGAACACTAGCCCATTCAACCCAAAATTTGATTTCGTCAAGAGAGGAACTGGTTTCCAGAGAGCCCTTACCGGATCCACCGATGACTGAGCCAACGTTAAACAGGTCCAAGTGAAGCCTTTATTTTAGAACCTGTTTCTCACTTCAACGAGTCTTGGTACAAAGCGAAAAATAATTGAGATATAACTCGGTCTCCACACTGAAGAACAAGCATTTATTGGAAGTGGGTTTCTGTGTGATAGGTAAGACACTGGGTTTCTGTGTGGTAAGTTGCTGGGTTTCTGTGTGATAGGTAAGACACTGGGTTTCTGTGTGGTAAGTTACTGCGTTTCTGTGTGGTAAGTTGCTGGGTTTCTGTGTGGTAAGTTGCTGGGTTTCTGTGTGGTAGGTAAGACACTGGGTTTCTGTGTGGTAGGTAAGACACTGGGTTTCTGTGTGGTAAGTTACTGGGTTTCTGTGTGGTAGGTAAGACACTGGGTTTCTGTGTGGTAAGTTGCTGGGTTTCTGTGTGGTAGGTAAGACATGGGTTTCTGTGTGGTAGTTAAGACACTGGGTTTCTGTGTGATAGGTAAGACATTGGGTTTCTGTGTGGTAGGTAAGACACTGGGTTTCTGTGTGGTAAGTTGCTGGGTTTCTGTGTGGTAGGTAAGACACTGGGTTTCTGTGTGGTAAGTTGCTGGGTTTCTGTGTGGTAAGTTACTGGGTTTCTGTGTGGTAAGTTGCTGGGTTTCTGTGTGGTAAGTTGCTGGGTTTCTGTGTGGTAAGTTGCAGGGTTTCTGTGTGGTAAGTTGCTGGGTTTCTGTGTGGTAAGTTGCTGGGTTTCTGTGTGGTAAGTTGCTGGGTTTCTGTGTGGTAAGTTGCTGGGTTTCTGTGTGGTAAGTTGCTGGGTTTCTGTGTGGTAAGTTGCTGGGTTTCTGTGTGGTAAGTTACTGGGTTTCTGTGTGGTAAGTTGCTGGGTTTCTGTGTGGTAAGTTACTGGGTTTCTGTGTGGTAAGTTGCTGGGTTTCTGTGTGGTAAGTTACTGGGTTTCTGTGTGGTAAGTTGCTGGGTTTCTGTGTGGTAGGCAAGACACTGGATTTCTGTGTACAAGTTTATCAACAAAGAGCGAAACGTTGTCATAACAGGAACGTTTCTGAAACCAGTGTCTGCTTGACTATCGTAAACAACATGAAAAATACTTAATTTCCTCTCATAATTTATTTTATGTACAAATAAATAAAAAAAATTAAATGACTTTATCCAAGTTATCACTATTACTATCAGATATTTATATATATAAACAAAATAATTAATATAATTAGCAGAAAAAATTGAAGTAATTTTTAATAAATTTTCTTTGTAAATTGTACTCTAGGGGATTTTTTTCTCAAATTCTCAGATGGGCCTTGATCCAAGGAAATGGAGCTGACTTCCTCTTTCCCACTACCATTATAAAAATAATCCACAAAAATAATCTGAATGCCCTTTTTTTGTGTAATTATTTAAGTGAATTAACGATTAAAATAATTTGGTTCCTGAACTATTTTTAAAAAAATAATTCTGCTAGAATTTGCAAAAAATCATTAAAATTAAGTTGACATATCGTACGCCAGAGTGAAACGTTGTCCAATTCACAGAGCGAAACGTTGTCCAAATAACAGTCCTGCAAGCTGCGTTTTTTTTTTTTTTTTTTTTTTTTAAATTGTCGACATTTCCACATGTCGATCTTTCATTAAAATTATTTAACACCAAAGAATTATATTAATTTTGAAGATCCCATTAATAATATTACGCATTTATACCAGCCAAGACCAGAGGGATGTAGCTTCTTCCTATGATAATAATAATAATTATTATTACTCTTATTAGTGATATTTATAATAATAATAATAATAATAATAATAATAACAGTAGTAATAATAATAATAATAATAATAATAATAATAATAATAATAATAACAGTAATAATAATAATAATAATAATAATAACAGTAGTAATAATAATAATAATAATAATAATAATAATAATAATAATAATAATAATAACAGTAATAATAATAATAATAATAATAATAATAATAATAATAATAATAATAATAATAATAATAATAACAGTAATAATAATAATAATAATAATAATAATAATAATAACAGTGGTAATAATAATAATAATAATAATAATAATAATAATAATAATAACAGTAGTAATAATAATAATAATAATAATAATAATAATAATAATAATAATAATAATAATAACAGTAGTAGTAGTAGTAATAATAATAATAATAATAATAATAATAATAATAATAATAATACACTGATATACAAACTGGAGGTATAGACATCTCAGTGTATATAAACTAAGAATTTACTGCTCTTCTTGCTTTAAATTTTAAAGTATTCTTGACTGGTGGTGAACAGGTTACAAGGAGCCTTAAAGTCCCTCGTGGAGTGGATAGGATTCAAACCCAATTAACCCCCTACAAATCACCTAGTCCAAGCTGACACGTTGTTACTTATAAAAATCTTAAAAACATGCAGGATAAACTTGCCATTTTTAGCACATAAAAGAAATATCCCCCCTGATTCAGCTCGATAAATTATTTATCTGGCGATCCACCGTCACAACAAGCACCACCACCACCACCACAGACCGGGCCGCGGGGGCGTTGACCCCCGGAACTCTCTTCAGGTAAACAGGTAAACCACAAGCACCACCACCACTGAGACAACTAATCAGGAATGCAATCATGATCTTCACCAGTAACGAGGAACCAACAGATGCTACAATCCCAGAGACAATACTCACAGACACCAGCCTCACTTAAGTACATACGAGCATGTGTAATATCACACTGAAAATACTAAATAAACCCGAGCTCTTTTATGTGCTTACACACATCATCAGATATGTATGTAAGCACACGAAAATGCTCATGTTACCTATTTCCACTGGTATTTTTTACCTATTTCCACTGGTATTTTTACCTATTTGCAATCACGTTCTACTGAGATTTCTTCCGTATAAGTATAAATTCAGATGACGGGATTATATCAGTGGCAAAAACATACCGACAAATATTTGAAGATACAATGTACGGTTTAAGGGACTCAGGTCACACACTGAGGTCCCTGGTTAGATCCCCGGTACGGGTGGACCATTTGGGCGTGTTTCCTCAAGACATCTGTTGTCCCTTTTCACCCAGCAGTAAATAGGTACTTGGATGTTACCGACTGGTATGGGTCGCATCCTAGGGATAAATATAACAAAGCATAACAAAGGGCTTTCTATATAGTATATCACTGATATCAGCTATGGTCTGCATAAGTTGTATCATGTACCGGTAGAAATAAAGATTATTTATTTATTGAGAAGACGTTTCTCCTGCTAGGGAGTGATCAAAATCCCAGGACGGAAACGTTCTGATAAACATGTCCTAGTGTTTGCTCGCGTGTCTTTTTAACCCAATTTGTCGGTATTATTTACAAAGGTTTGTGACGTATCGTGTCATTGTGACTTTGTAAATGGTCCAAGTGGGACCGAACCGTCATCGGAAGCCTCTGCTGTGCGCTAGTTATTTATGTATTGTTCCAATTACGGTATTGTGCCTTTTTGTTCTTGGTAATTACTTTAGTTACCTTCATCAGATACTGAAAAAAGAGAGATTTCAGTCTCATTGAAGTACTTATAGGCATAAATTCACACGATAAATATATATCAACGGTAAAAATACCGTGAAATATGTAAGCCACAATTCACGGTTTGCGGCACTGAGACGTTCCGTTCTCCAGGGACTTCATCAGTCCATCAGATTCTGAAAACTCACAGCTTCTCAGTCCCACGATCTGTGTAACTTAAATATTCACTGGCAGGAGACGGTTTTTTTAATTTCAGTAAAGAGAATAATAAGGGGAAACAGAATAAACAAGAAACTAGAACAGCCCCTTGGAGAAAAAACAACACACATTGCAAGGTAAGCTTCTGTTGGGACAACGTCTCGCTCTGTGTTGAGCTTTATAAAGTCATGGTTGATAAAGCTCTAGACAGAATGAAACACTGTCCTCGTGAAAGCTTATTCTTCTCACTGTCGTCTTCAGCACACTGAAATACAACATTTTCCGACATATAAGGCGCGCTTTTTTTCCCATTAAAAGTCTTGGAAAATAGTCCTGTGACTTGTATGCTCAAGTTTAGGATAAGCTTTGGATTACTGGCACATGGTGTTTTTTTTTAAAGGATAAGCGGTCCATAGTAGTAATTAAGGTGTAATACTCGTAATGCTCGTGCGTCTTATATGCCGGAATATAAATTTGAGAAGCCGTTTTAGCATGGAAAACTGAATTCAGAGGCAGATAGATTTTTGACTATATTTCAGAGCAAAATATCGAAAAGAACACAAAACTATAGAACATAAAAGGCTCTGTGCTTGTAAATAGAAGTGCGCACACACAAAGGGTAAACTCGAGTGTAAACACAGAAAAGGGAAGGTAGACCTAGACTCTAGGTCTACCTATTCTCGGATTTGTTGCTTTTCATACATTGGTACTTGTTCAAGTGGACCCTTGCTCGTAGTAGTTGAGTAGCAATGTCACCCACTTTGGGTATAAACCCAAACGACTCGAAACCCATAAGGGACCACGACAGAAGCTTTCAAATCGTACACAAGAAACTGGAAGACAGCAATTAAGTGAATTCAGGTAAACACAGACTGGAATAAACACCGACAGTTCGGATGAAATTGACGAAACTTGAACTAAATGGAATGAAGGCTTTTTTATGACAAGCCCTATAAAGCCTACACAAAATTCAAATGTGTGTCTACTCTGCTTGGAGCGTCTACAAATACGGCCATCATGGAAAAAATTAATGGAGCAGGAATTTACGATCATCCAAAGATATGCAAGTCGTTTCCAGCCCTGCAGATATACCAGGACGTTTCCAGTCCTGCAGATATACCAGGACGTTTCCAGTCCTGCAAATATGCACGTCGCTTCCAGTCCTGCAAATATGCATCTCGTTTCAAGACCTGCAAATATGCATGCCGTTACAAGACCTGCAGATATGCATGTCGTTTCAAGACCTGCAGATATGCATGTCGTTTCAAGACCTGCAGATATACATGTCGTTTCAAGACCTGCAGATATGCATGTCGTTTCAAGACCTGCAGATATGCATGTCGTTTCAAGACCTGCAGATATGCATGTCGTTTCAAGACCTGCAGATATACATGTCGTTTCAAGACCTGCAGATATGCATGTCGTTTCAAGACCTGCAGATATGCACGTCGTTTCAAGACCTGCAGATATACATGTCGCTTCAAGACCTGCAGATATGCATGTCGTTTCAAGACCTGCAAATACGCATGTCGTTTCAAGACCTGCAGATATACATGTCGCTTCAAGACCTGCAGATATGCATGTCGTTTCAAGACCTGCAAATACGCATGTCGTTTCAAGACCTGCAAATATGCATGTCGTTTCAAGACCTGCAGATATGCATGTCGTTTCAAGACCTGCAAATATGCATGTCGTTTCAAGACCTGCAGATATGCATGTCGTTTCAAGACCTGCAGATATGCATGTCGTTTCAAGACCTGCAGATATGCATGTCGTTTCAAGACCTGCAGATATGCAGGATGCTTCAAGATCACCAGACATTTTCACCCCAAAAAAGTGTCAAAGGTCAACAATCAAGAAACAATACTACGAGAGAGAAGTCGTCCTACATTGCACATCAAGAGAACGAGATGGAGATGTAGCTACGTGAGGGGTGACAGTAACTCACGTTAATTACAACCACGTATATATCTTATTTTACTGACAGGAAGCCAGAAAAGAAAGCCAGAAAAGAAAGCCAAGAAATGATAAGAGTATATCACCACCTCGAAGCCGTGTTGGATTGCCAACAAAATTAGCGGCTTGCAAATTAAAGCCGTTGATGTTTAAGCCGACAATTCTCCCTCTTTCTACCTCCAGCGTAATTGCAATACAAAATCGCTAATTTTTGAGACAGGTCTCAAACCATTATAATCATGGGGGAACGCTAAACCCGTAGGGTTATGCAGCTCATATAGAGGGTGGAAGGTATTCAGGCTCAATTCAGGGAACTGGAGCACAGATCCAGTTCCCCGGATCAAGAGCCCCCTCACCAGTGTCAAGGAACCTCTCTTGACGGGGTCTCAAACCAAGTAACAACAAAACACTGCATGTGTTCGAAACATTGCGATGTTTTGGATGCGCTGGAAAACGTTGATTTTAGCAAATGAGCTTCGATAAGTATCATGGTATAACAGTGAACAAAAAATGCATGATTAAAAAAAACAGAAATGTAACAGAATTATAACAGAAAAGTGAAAAATTCTTCTCCTCAAGGTACAAATCTCGCTCCAATTATTTCTTATTTTATTATTTATCCGCCATTGAAAGAAACTTTCGACGACGTTTCGGTCTGACTTGGGCCATTAGCTAATGGCAATAGCCCAAGTCGGACCGAAACATTGTCATAAATGTCTTTTCACAAATAACCCGCACATAGAAGAGAGGAGTTTACGACGACGTTTCGGTCCGACTTGGACCATTTTACAAAGTCACGGTACTGTGCCTTTTTTTGTTTTTTATAAGTGTCTTCAATGTTCGGGTTATTTGTGTATTGTTCCAGTCACGGTATTGTTCCAGTCACGGTATTGTTCCAGTCACGGTATTGTTATAGTCACGGTATTATTCCAGTCACGGTATTGTTCCAGTCACGGTATTGTTCCAGTCACGGTATTGTTCCAGTCACGGTATTGTTCCAGTCACGGTATTGTTCCAGTCACAGTATTGTTCCAGTCACGGTATTGTTCCAGTCACGGTATTGTTCCAGTCACGGTATTATTCCAGTCACGGTATTGTTCCAGTCACGGTATTGTTCCAGTCACGGTATTGTTCCAGTCACGGTATTGTTCCAGTCACGGTATTGTTCCAGTCACGGTATTGTTCCAGTCACGTTATTGTTCCAGTCACGGTATTGTTCCAGTCACAGTATTGTTCCAGTCACGGTATTGTTCCAGTCACAGTATTGTTCCAGTCACGGTATTGTTCCAGTCACGGTATTGTTCCAGTCACGGTATTGTTCCAGTCACGTTATTGTTCCAGTCACGGTATTGTTCCAGTCACAGTATTGTTCCAGTCACGGTATTGTTCCAGTCACAGTATTGTTCCAGTCACGGTATTGTTCCAGTCACGGTATTGTTCCAGTCACGGTATTGTTCCAGTCACGGTATTGTTCCAGTCACAGTATTGTTCCAGTCACAGTATTGTTCCAGTCACAGTATTGTTCCAGTCACAGTATTGTGCCTGTAACACCATACAATACTTTGCAGATGATATTAGACCTTTCACAACAGTGACGTCTCTTGAAGTCACAGCATCTCTAAGATCATGTTAATCAGTAATTCCAGTGGATCACAGGATACAGTATAACGTTCAGTGAGATCAAATTTCACTTCATTTCACGTATTTATTTCCTGAGGAAATAAATACGAAAATGAGAATAAAAAAACTCAAATTACTCAGTAGAGTGGAAGGTTAATTTGTGTTGCCAAGGAACAATGTTAGAAAAACTAACATATAAGCATCACAACAGTGTTGACGTTACAGCTGTAAGGAGACTGATAGACTGGTTATCAAAACTACCCTAGGGTAGGGTAGGTGCCTGAGTCCGAGCCTTTAGCTCATAAGACTGTCATTCCCATTAGCCCCCTTGTGGCGGGGATGGCAGACCAGAGAGGCCTAGCTTGTGGCTAGGCCTAGGGACAGTTGGTCCCAAAGATGAGGAGGTACTTGTGCCTCCTCCCATGGGAGACTTAGGTCTCAGACACTCCCTAAAGAGGGAGCCAAGGCCGGGCCACCACTTGGAAAAGGCCCGGGCCGGGAGAATACCGGCTAATATTTAATAATAATAATAACTACCAAAACAAGAACAGAAAATCACTGCTGATAATCTTGAATTCAACAGCTTCTTAAGACCGGAAAAAATTACGTCTTGACAGTGCGCGGAGAAACGTCATTGCCTGAATAAATTCATTCTAGCAATTAAATTATTGAGTATTTTTAAGATTCCTTGAACTGTTCTCTCTGGACTGGGCCGTAGGCGGTCCAGAAAGTGCAACTGGAGCGAGAAACTAGCGGCATCAGCCTTGTTGACCAAGAAATTCTTCTCTCACGTCGGTCTGAGTGGCCAAAAGAACATTCAAAGCTAACTCGTTCTTTAGGAAACTAATAACGTAAATGAAAATTAATTTATAGATTGCTAAAACTTAAATTATCTCGCCTTAAGATAAATAAGATTTACATCCGAGCTTATCGCGTATCGACTGACTACTTAACTACTACGACAAGCTCAAGGAAACAATAAGCAAAACGATATATAGGTGCTGTATACAGAAATTTTACAAAGGTATTTGAGAAATGTGACCTTTGGAGTCATAGGCTATGTGGTATAATTACGTATGAGAAAACGCAGGGAAGAAGACATTCAAATCTTTGAAAATTCCATTTCGTAAAAAAATAAGGAGCACTGCAGCAGGCCTACTGGCTCATGCTAGGCACTGTCACCCAGATGTTGCACATGTGTAAAACTTTTCAGTCAAGAGAATATCTG
>NC_091358.1:2578506-2596006 GCF_038502225.1 Cherax quadricarinatus
AGTATTAAATTGCTGTAAACAAATCTAAAATATATTTAGTTGGGTTAAGCTAAAATAAATTGCGCTTGTTAAAATAAGGTTAGATAAGTTTTCTAAGATTCTTCTGGTGCAAAATTAAAAATTTTTACACTAGCATTAATGAAAAAAATATATCTTTAAACGTATAAGAGAAAATTTTAGAAAGGACTTAATTTTAAATGAGTTCTTGCTAATTGGTCAGTTTTACATATTCGGCACGACATATACATATATATATGCAATAAGATCACAGTAAACAGGTGATTTCAGAATATGCAAAACAACCACTCTGAAAGAATAGAGAAATTCCAAGCGCTTTCGTGACTACTCACATTATCAAGGAACTATGAAAGTAAAGCATCCAAGGAAGCTATATAAGGGGTCTGGCCAGCACCTCACTATCAGATCCCACAACGGTTAAACACCTGACGCGCGCCGGCCTAACTGGACAGGTCCTTTGCACAACCCACCAACAAACTATTCTACCCAAGAAAATTTTTTAAATTATCATTTGTCCAGTGTATTATTAAATTCTTCCCAAATTCTATTAATTATAAATGGATCTAATTTATATAAACCAAAGGAAATATTCATATTATTGTCAAAACTGCTTTTTATGAAGCAAGATTCAATTATATTCCTGTCGACCATGGACTTGCTTGATACTACTTTCTCAACTTCTTGAAAATAAATTGAATGGTTAAAATCTCTTACATGAATAAATAGAGCATTGGAATCTTGTCCAGTTCTAATGCTATATTTATGTTGTTTTAATCTTAGTTCGAGATTTTTACGTTTGACCGTAATAAACTTTATCGCAAATTTTACAAGGAATCTTATAGACACACCCATCAGCATTTTGGGGGAATTCTTTATCAAAAGTTTTTTTACTGTATCAAGATTTTTAAATACAACTTTAATATTAAAAGTCTTAAGAAGAGAAGGCATATCAACCAAGTTTTCATGGTAAGGGAGAACAAACATATTTTTAATAAAGTTGGTAGAATTACCGACAATATGTAAAGTAAAAGGACACAAGTGCAACTAATGTGACATTTATTGTGGCAACGTTTCGCTCTCCAGGAGCTTTATCAAGCCATTACAAACAATACATGGACACAGAGGGTATATAAAGGCTCTGAGTGAGGTGCAATACTAGTGAGGTAACATTTCGATGTTCACTAGTGGTGGTAGTAGTAGTAGTAGTAACAAAAATAATACAATAAGGAAGAGCAATTAATTCGTACATGAGTAAAAGGATATAAAAGCTATTACTTGGGTAACATAAAAATAGGTTGAACAAATATAGACTGGAAAGAGGCAGGTTTTTTTTTCATAAATTTTGGATATTTCCTCATCTATGAACTCAGGACTACAAATTCGTAAAGCTCTCAAAAACATTGATGAGAAAACAGACAGTTTGACTCTATGTTTTTGAGAGCTTTACGAATTTGTAGTCCTGAGTTCATAGATGAGGAAATATCCAAAATTTATGAAATAGGTAATGATTTAAAATACCCAAGAAATGTAATTGATAAATCTTTTAAAGTTGCTAGAAATACTTTTTACAATCCAAAAAGGGACAACCAGCCTTATTCAACTAAAAATATGTTGGTTCTCCCTTACCATGAAAACTTGGTTGATATGCCTTCTCTTCTTAAGACTTTTAATATTAAAGTTGTATTTAAAAATCTTGATACAGTAAAAAAACTTTTGATAAAGAATTCCCCCAAAATGCTGATGGGTGTGTCTATAAGATTCCTTGTAAAATTTGCGATAAAGTTTATTACGGTCAAACGTAAAAATCTCGAACTAAGATTAAAACAACATAAATATAGCATTAGAACTGGACAAGATTCGAATGCTCTATTTATTCATGTAAGAGATTTTAACCATTCAATTTATTTTCAAAAAGTTGAGAAAGTAGTATCAAGCAAGTCCATGGTCGACAGGAATATAATTGAATCTTGCTTCATAAAAAGCAGTTTTGACAATAATATGAATATTTCCTTTGGTTTATATAAATTAGATCCATTTATAATTAATAGAATTTGGGAAGAATATAATAATACACTGGACAAATAATTTTTAAATTTTCTTGGGTAGAATAGTTGGTGGGGTGAGTTGTGCAAAGGACCTATCCAAGTTGGGTCGGCGCGCGTCAGGTGTTTAACCGTTGTGGGATCTGATAGTGAGGTGCTGGCCAGACCCCTTATATAGCTTCCTTGGATGCTTTACTTTCATAGTTCCTTGATAATGTGAGTAGTCACGAAAGCGCTTGGAATTTCTCTATTTTTTCAGAGTGGTTGTTTTGCATATTCCGAAATCACCTGTTTACTGTGATCTTATTGCATATATATATATATATATATATATATATATATATATATATATATATATATATATATATATATATATATATATATATATATATATATATACATACACACGCTAGTCATTTGGGATATACAGTACTCTCTGGAACGGAGGCGATAAAGAGATACCTCTGAGGAGAATAAATCTGTGATATTCAAGTTGGCACACAAACTCATTTCTTGCCGAGAAAAAAATAAGAACAGAAATATGGACTCATAGTTGTCTGAGGAACGCTGGGAATTAGTACATCAAATTTTGTGTATCAGCTTTTCTGTATAAGATACCAGCTTATAGAATTTTTTAAAAGGTGTATAAAGCCGGATGCATGTTGTATGGAACCTGCTTATGAGGACTTTTATTCGGCTGGAAAAGAGGGAACAACGCCAGTAAAGCGATGTTATTGTATCTCGACTGTGACCAAAAATTTCTGGCTTCGTGGAAATTCTTGCAACACAGATTTATTACCGTAATCATGGGGGAGGGCTAAACCCGTAGGTATTATACAGCATCTGTGGGGGGGGGAGGGGAGGGGTTGTTGATGGAAGGAAGACATTCAGGCTTAATTCAGGGAATTGGAGCACAGATCCGATTCCCTAAATCAAGAGCCCGTCACCAACTTGCAAGACCAAATCAGAGCCAGAGAGAAAGAGAGAGAGAGAGAGAGAGAGAGAGAGAGAGAGAGAGAGAGAGAGAGAGAGAGAGAGAGAGAGAGAGAGAGAGAGAGAGAGAGAGTTGCTTTACAATAAGAATGCTTGAGCAGTATATTACGGTCAGAAGACAGATCAAAATAAGGGCATCAGAGTTGCATAATCAACTCACAACTGACCTGATAATGGTCCAGGACAGACCGAAACCTCTGTTAATATTTATTCTGCAAAATACTGAAATTATCCAAGTGTCTTATTCGCCATGAAAAGCAATAGAAATAATGGGTACAAAATCGTGCAGTAAGCAACGTTTCTGCGAATATTATTTTTCTTTACAGTAATGAATAATCTGCCTAAAGATTATATAATCTTAGGATTGGAAAGATGTAATGGAAAAGAAATAATTTTCTTAGTGTGTTGATGCAGTTTTTCGTGAGTCAACACATCACATGAGCATCTAGAGAAACAATAGACAACACACTATCAACACTAGATCTAGTAATGAAGACAACACACTATCAACACTAGATCTAGTAATGAAGACTACACACTATCAACACTAGATCTAGTAATGAAGACAACACACTATCAACACTAGATCTAGTAATGAGGGAAAACAACACACTATCAACACTAGATCTAGTAATGAAGACAACACACTATCAACACTAGATCTAGTAATGAGGGAAAACAACACACTATCAACACAAGATCTAGTAATGAAGACAACACACTATCAACACTAGATCTAGTAATGAGGGAAAACAACACACTATCAACACTAGATCTAGTAATGAGGGAAAACAACACACTATCAACACTAGATCTAGTAATGAGGGAAAAAACACACTATCAACACTAAATCTAGTAATGAGGGAAAACAACACACTATCAACACTAGATCTAGTAATGAGGGAAAAACACACTATCAACACTAGATCTAGTAATGAAGACAACACACTATCAACACTAGATCTAGTAATGAAGACAACACACTATCAACACTAGATCTAGTAATGAAGACAACACACTATCAACACTAGATCTAGTAATGAAGACAACACACTATCAACACTAGATCTAGTAATGAGGGAAAACAACACACTATCAACACTACATCTAGTAATGAGGGAAGACAACACACTATCAACACAAGATCTAGTAATGAGGAAAAACAACACACTATCAACACTAGATCTAGTAATGAAGACAACACACTATCAACACTAGATCTAGTAATGAAGACAACACAATATCAACACTAGATCTAGTAATGAAGACAACACACTATCAACACTAGATCTAGTAATGAAGACAACACACTATCAACACTAGATCTAGTAATGAAGACAACACACTATTATCACTATAATAATTAAGGAAGGTGACACATTATCAAAATTTAATCATGTAAATAAGATAAAAGACTATCAACAATACCATAAAAACAGATCCCCTGAAATTTCAAATTAATACCGTGCAATACCAGCAAGTTGATGACTTAGACACAGTTGCATCACTTAGACATCATCTTTGCCGAAACGATTCGCCTACACAGCAGGCTTCTTCTGTCTAATAATTATATCACTGGAGACAAAAGAACTGTAGGAGTAATTACTGCCTCTGGTGTCATTTTCTCCAGTATTCAACTGGAGAAACCAGGAAGTAGAGGCGAAATGTTTTGGAAGTAAAGAAACCCAAGTGTTTCATATGTGTCGAAAATTCAGTCAAACTTTTACCCATACAGTAAAAATTATCAACTTTTGTTGGAGATCAAGTATGTTGTTTTTGTAGCGTTTTTTTGCAGTGGTTTCGCAGTGTTTTGGAGTGTTTTAGATTTAGATTAGATGTGTTTTTGAAATGTTTTTGTATTTTTTTAGTGTTTTGTAGTTTTTCTAAATTTTTGTAGTGCATTTGTAGACATTTTTTAGTGTTTTGCAATGTTTTTGTAGTGTTTTGTAGAGTTTTGGCGGTGTTATTTGTAATGTTTTTGCAAACTACTGAACCTACGTGGAAGGTAAAAACTAGCACAAATAGTGAAAGGAAACTAGTCGATAAACTATACTTGTAAAACTCATGTAGAAGGGAAAGTGTTTTTCTCACACAGTGTTCTGTCATACAGAGTTTTTCCACACTGCTAACTTCACATACTGTATGATGCTAGGTAAATCTTTCCTTAGCCTAACATACGTTGCCTGCTAATAGGTCACCTAACCTAAATTAATCTAGCTTAATGAGCGTATATTCTTAGATAATAGCTTAGATTAACGTCTATTGTTATAGAGGATTAAATTTGAATTTGCCACCGAAGTGGCTAGTTTATTGTGTACCTCATATCCATCCTGTGGATGGTAGTGGCTAGTTTATTGTGTACCTCATATCCATCCTGTGGATGGTAGTGGCTAGTTTATTGTGTACCTCATATCCATCCTGTGGATGGTAGTGGCTAGTTTATTGTGTACCTCATATCCATCCTGTGGATGGTAGTGGCTAGTTTATTGTGTACCTCATATCCATCCTGTGGATGGTAGTGGCTAGTTTATTGTGTACCTCATATCCATCCTGTGGATGGTAGTGGCTAGTTTATTGTGTACCTCATATCCATCCTGTGGATGGTAGTGGCTAGTTTATTGTGTACCTCATATCCATCCTGTGGATGGTAGTGGCTAGTTTGTGTACCTCATATCCATCCTGTGGATGGTAGTGGCTAGTTTATTGTGTACCTCATATCCATCCTGTGGATGGTAGTGGCTAGTTTATTGTGTACCTCATATCCATCCTGTGGATGGTAGTGGCTAGTTTATTGTGTACCTCATATCCATCCTGTGGATGGTAGTGGCTAGTTTATTGTGTACCTCATATCCATCCTGTGGATGGTAGTGGCTAGTTTATTGTGTACCTCATATCCATCCTGTGGATGGTAGTGGCTAGTTTATTGTGTACCTCATATCCATCCTGTGGATGGTAGTGGCTAGTTTATTGTGTACCTCATATCCATCCTGTGGATGGTAGTGGCTAGTTTATTGTGTACCTCATATCCATCCTGTGGATGGTAGTGGCTAGTTTATTGTGTACCTCATATCCATCCTGTGGATGGTAGTGGCTAGTTTATTGTGTACCTCATATCCATCCTGTGGATGGTAGTGGCTAGTTTATTGTGTACCTCATATCCATCCTGTGGATGGTAGTGGCTAGTTTATTGTGTACCTCATATCCATCCTGTGGATGGTAGTGGCTAGTTTATTGTGTACCTCATATCCATCCTGTTGATGGTAGTGGCTAGTTTATTGTGTACCTCATATCCATCCTGTGGATGGTAGTGGCTAGTTTATTGTGTACCTCATATCCATCCTATGGATGGTAGTGGCTAGTTTATTGTGCACACCATATCCATCCTGTGGATGGAAGTGGCTAGTTTATTGTGCACACCATATCCATCCTGTGGATGGTAGTGGCTAGTTTATTGTGCACACCATATCCATCCTGTGGATGGTAGTGGCTAGTTTATTGTGCACACCATATCCATCCTGTGAACGGTAGCGCAAGAGCATATTGATACACAAAAGGCCCTGGAACTAGACCACAAAAGGGTTAACAGGGGTATATTTGGATTTATATCTACAGTTCACTTATCCGTTACAAGCAAATTTAGAAAATTTACTTAGTATATCTGGTATCTTATTTTCATTAATAAGATATCTTGACATGTCACATAGGTTACTATAAGGTATGAAAATGTAAGATAATATATTAGACAATTTAAAAGGTAAAAAATACGTATATAACACTGTAAAGGAATAAACAAAATGTATGTGTGTGTGCTTAACAACTCGCAAACAGACGAAATTATTCATATTGTCTCTACGTCCACAGCAGGACTCGAACCTGCAAACTCTGTACCAGAGTCCACAGTACTTTACCTAGGCGCCAGGCCTGAGATAAGTATGGGCGTCTAGTCGTAGCTTGACGATATTAACCAATACCCCAACAGTTTGCAGGTTCGAGTCCTGCTGTGGAGGAAGAGACAATGTAAATAATTTCGCCTGTTTGCGAATTGTTAAGCATTTTTAAATATTTTGTTGTCCACTGCATGTGGTAGGATTTGATGAAATAACTTTGAAAACAAGCCTGGTGCCCCGGGGTATAGGGTAACATCGTCTAGCTACGGCTAGGCGCCCATACTTCTTTGGGATCTGGCTCTGTGGTAAAGTACTGTGGACTCTGATACAGAGTTTGCAGGTTCGAGTCATGCAGTGGACGTAGAGACAATATTTGTATATATATATATATATATATATATATATATATATATATATATATATATATATATATATATATATATATATATATATATGCAAAACAACCACTCTGAAAGAATAGAGAAATTCCAAGCGCTTTCGTGACTACTCACATTATCAAGGAACTATGAAAGTAAAGCATCCAAGGAAGCTATATAAGGGGTCTGGCCAGCACCTCACTATCAGATCCCACAACGGTTAAACACCTGACGCGCGCCGACCCAACTTGGATAGGTCCTTTGCACAACTCACCCCACAAACTATTCTACCCAAGAAAATTTAAAAATTATTTGTCCTGAGTTCATAGATGAGGAAATATCCAAAATTTATGAAATAGGTAATGATTTAAAATACCCAAGAAATGTAATTGATAAATCTTTCAAAGTTGCTAGAAATACTTTTTACAATCCAAAAAGGGACAACCAGCCTTATTCAACTAAAAAATATGTTGGTTCTCCCTTACCATGAAAACTTGGTTGATATGCCTTCTCTTCTTAAGACTTTTAATATTAAAGTTGTATTCAAAAATCTTGATACAGTAAGAAAACTTTTGATAAAGAATTCCCCCCAAAATGCTGATGGATGTGTCTATAAGATTCCTTGTAAAATTTGCGATAAAGTTTATTACGGTCAAACTGGTAAAAATCTCGAACTAAGATTAAAACAACATAAATATAGCATTAGAACTGGACAAGATTCCAATGCTCTGTTTATTCATGTAAGAGATTTTAACCATCCAATTGATTTTCAAAAACTTGAGAAAGTAGTATCAAGCAAGTCCATGGTCGACAGGAATATAATTGAATCTTGTTTCATAAAAAGCAGTTTTGACAATAATATGAATATTTCCTTTGGTTTATATAAATTAGATCCATTTATAATTAATAGAATTTGGGAAGAATTTAATAATACACTGGACAAATAATTTTTAAATTTTCTTGGGTAGAATAGTTTGTGGGGTGAGTTGTGCAAAGGACCTATCCAAGTTGGGTCGGCGCGCGTCAGGTGTTTAACCGTTGTGGGATCTGATAGTGAGGTGCTGGCCAGACCCCTTATATAGCTTCCTTGGATGCTTTACTTTCATAGTTCCTTGATAATGTGAGTAGTCACGAAAGCGCTTGGAATTTCTCTATTCTTTCAGAGTGGTTGTTTTGCATATTCTGAAATCACCTGTTTACTGTGATCTTATTGCATATATATATATATATATATATATATATATATATATATATATATATATATATGTCGTATCGAATAGGCAGAACTTGCGATCTTGGCTTAAATAGCAACGCTCATCTTGCCATATAGGACAAGCAAAAATTTGTGTATGCAATAATTTCGCCAAAATCATTCTGAACCTAACGAAAAAAATATATTTCACTGTGTTTGTTTAGTATTAAATTATTGTAAATAAATCTAAAATATATTTAGTTATGTTAGGCTAAAATAAATTGTTCTTGTTATAATAAGGTTAGATAAGTTTTCTAAGATTCTTTTGATGCAAAATTAAAAATTATTACATTAACATTAATGAAAAAAATATATCTTTAAACGTATAAGAGAAAATTTTAGGAAGGATTTAATTTTAAATGAGTTCTTGCTAATTGACCAGTTTTACATATTCGGCACGACATATATATATATATATATATATATATATATATATATATATATATATATATATATATATATATATATATATATATATATATATATATATATATATATATGCAATAAGATCACAGTAAACAGGTGATTTCAGAATATGCAAAACAACCACTCTGAAAGAAAAGAGAAATTCCAAGCGCTTTCGTGACTACTCACATTATCAAGGAACTATGAAAGTAAAGCATCCAAGGAAGCTATATAAGGGGTCTGGCCAGCACCTCACTATCAGATCCCACAACGGTTAAACACCTGACGCGCGCCGACCCAACTTGGATAGGTCCTTTGCACAACTCACCCACAAAATATTCTACCCAAGAAATTTTAAAAATTATTATTTGTCCAGTGTATTATTAAATTCTTCCCAAATTCTATTAATTATAAATGAATCTAATTTATATAAACCAAAGGAAATATTCATATTATTGTCAAAACTGCTTTTTATGAAACAAGATTCAATTATATTCCTGTCGACCATGGACTTGCTTGATACTACTTTCTCAACTTTTTGAAAATCAATTGGATGGTTAAAGTCTCTTACATGAATAAATAGAGCATTGGAATCTTGTCCAGTTCTAATGCTATATTTATGTTGTTTTAATCTTAGTTCGAGATTTTTACCAGTTTGACCGTAATAAACTTTATCGCAAATTTTACAAGGAATCTTATAGACACATCCATCAGCATTTTGGGGGGAATTCTTTATCAAAAGTTTTTTTTACTGTATCAAGATTTTTCAATACAACTTTAATATTAAAAGTCTTAAGAAGAGAAGGCATATTAACCAAGTTTTCATGGTAAGGGAGAACCAACATATTTTTAGTTGAATAAGGCTGGTTGTCCCTTTTTGGAATGTAAAAAGTATTTCTAGCAACTTTAAAAGATTTATCAATTACATTTCTTGGGTATTTTAAATCATTACCTATACCATAAATTTTGGATATTTCCTCATCTTTGAACTCAGGACTACAAATTCGTAAAGCTCTCAAAAACATTGATGAGAAAACAGACAGTTTGACTCTATCTTGATGCGAGGAATAATAGTGGACATAGGAACAGTTAATTGTAGGTTTTCTGTAAATTTTAAATTTGAATTCATGATTACCCTTAATAATTAAAACATCTAGAAAAGGCAATGAGTTATTTTCTTCAAACTCAATTGTTTGTGGGTGAGTTGTGCAAAGGACCTATCCAAGTTGGGTCGGCGCGCGTCAGGTGTTTAACCGTTGTGGGATCTGATAGTGAGGTGCTGGCCAGACCTCTTATATAGCTTCCTTGGATGCTTTACTTTCATAGTTCCTTGATAATGTGAGTAGTCACGAAAGCGCTTGGAATTTCTCTTTTCTTTCAGAGTGGTTGTTTTGCACGTATATATATGTATATATATATATATATATGTATATATATATATGTATATATATATGTATATATATGTATATATATGTAAATATATATATATTATATATATTATATATATTATATATATATATAATTATATATATATATTATATAATATATATATGTATATAACATATAATCTTTATATGTATATATATATTATATATGTATATATATATTATATAATATATATATATATAATTATATATATATATTATATATATATATATATATATATATATATATATATATATATATATATATATATATATATAATATATATATATATATATATATATATATATATATATATATATATATATATATATATATATATATATATATATATATATATATATATATATATATATATATATATATATATATATGTATATATATATATATATATATATATATATATATATATATATATATATATATATATATATATATATATATATATATATATATATATATATATATATATATATATATATATATATATGTCATGCCGAATAGGCAGAACTTGCGATCTTGGCTTAAATAGCAACGCTCATCTTGCCTTAAAGGACAAGCAAAAATTTGTGTATGCAATAATTTCTCCAAAATCATTCTGAACCTAACGAAGAAAATATATTTTACTGTGTTTGTTTAGTATTGAATTATTGTAAACAAATCTAAAATATATTTAGTTGGGTTAGGCTAAAATAAATTGTTCTTGTTATAATAAGGTTAGGTAAGTTTTCTAAGATTCTTTTGGAGCAAAATTATAAATTTTTACATCAACATTTAATGAAAAAAATATATCTTTAAACGTATAAGAGAAAATTTCGGATAGCACTTAATTTTAAATGAGTTCTTGCTAATTGACCAGTTTTACATATTCGGCACGATATATATATATATATATATATATATATATATATATATATATATATATATATATATATATATATATATATTATATACATACTCTACCTGGAGAGTTTTCAGAGGATCAACACCCGTGCAGCCCGGTCCACGACCAGGTCTCCCGATGGATCAGGGCCTGATCAACTAGGCCGTTACTGCTGTCCCCACGTAGTCCAACGTACGAACCATAGCCCTGCTGATTCGGCACCTACTTTAAGTATCTGTCCAGCTCCCTCTTGAAGGCAGCCAGGGGCTTATTGGCAAATCCCCTTATGCCTGGTGGAAGGCTGTTGAACAGTCTTGGGCCCAGGACAATTATGGCGTTTTCTCTTAGTGTACCAATGGCGCTCCTATACCAACGCTCTTATATGGGTGTGAAGTATGGGTGGTGAATGTTGCAACAATGAGAAGGCTGGAGGCAGTGGAGATGTCATGTCTGAGGGCAATGTGTGTTGTGAGTATAATGCAGAGAATCCGTAGTTTGGAGATTAGGAGGGGTGGGATTACCAAAACTATTATCCAGAGGGCTGAGGAGGGATTGTTGAGGTGGTTCGAACATGTAAAGAGAATGGAGCGAAACAGAATGACTTCGAGAGTGTATAAATCTGTAGTGGAAGGAAGGCGGGGTAGGGGTCGGCCTTGGAAAGGTTGGAGGGAGGGGGTAAAGGAGGTTTTGTGTGCGAGGGGCTTGGACTTCCGGCAAACATGCCTGAGCTTGTTAGATAGGAACGAATGGAGACAAATGGTTTTTAGGACTTGGCGTGCTGTTGGAGTGTGAGCAAGGCAACATTTAAGGAGTCAGGGAAACTGGTTGGCAGGACTTTATTCCTGGAGCTGGGAAGTACAGCGTTTGTACTCTGAAGGGGATGGTGTTAATGTTGCAGATTTATAACTGTAGTGTAAGTGCGCCTCTGGCAAGACACTGATGGAGTGAATAATGATAAAAACTTTCATTTTTTTCGAGCACCCTTCTGGCAAGACAGTGATGGAGTGAATGATGGTGAAAGTTTTTCTTTTTCGGGCCACCCTGCCTTGGTGGGAATCGGCCAGTGTGATAATAAAATAAAATATATATATATATGCAAAATGAACACTCGGACTTTTGAAAAAACAATTGATTTTCAAAAAGGCCGAGAAAGTTGTATTAAGCAGGTCTATAGTTAAGAGAAATATAATCGGATCTAGTTTCCTAAAAAAATATTGATTTTTACATAAATATTAGATCAGGATTATATACATTAGGTTAATTTATAATATGAATGTTAGTCCAGGGTTGTATAAATTAAGTTCATTTATATTATTATTATAATAAAAAAGAAGCGCTAAGCCACAAGGGCTATACAGCGCAGGTTCGGTTATAATTAATAGAATTTGTAAGGAATTTAAGCTATGGGTGACCCACAAATTTTACTTGACATATGACCTGACTAAATCTGCATCACAGTTCCAAGCTCAGAGAGCTGGGTCATGTGTGAGGTCATATGAGTGGTGATATCTAGGCCTTATAAGCCTTTTGCTATGCTATTTTTTTTAGATTTTTGATAATGTGAGAAATCGGGGATGCGCTTGTGAGTTCACTATATTTTTCTCAGTGGTTACTTTGCATGTTATGATACCCCTTGTTTATATATATATATATATATATATATATATATATATATATATATATATATATATATATATATATATATATATATATAATGTCGTGCCGAATATGTAAAACTGGTCTATTAGCAAGAACTCGTTTAAACTTAAGTTCTTTCTGAAATTTTCTCTTATACGTCTAAAGACAGATTTTTTTTTCATTAATGTTAATGTAAAAATTTATAATTTTGCACCAAAAGAATCTTAGAAAACTTACCTAACCTTATTATAACAAGAACAATTTATTTTAGCCTAACCCAACTAAATATATTTTATATTTGTTTACAATAATTTAATACTAAACAAACACTTGTCCTATATGGCAAGATGAGCGTTGCTATTTAAGCCAAGATCGCAAGTTCTGCCTATTCGGCACGATATATATATATATATATATATATATATATATATATATATATATATATATATATATATATATATATATATATATATATATATGTCGTGTCGAATAAGTAAAATTTGCAATTTTGGCTTAAATAGCAACTCTATTCTTGCCGAATAAGGAAAGAGAAAATTTGTGCATGCAATAATTTCGCAAAAATCATTCTGAACCTAACGAAAAAAAAATTCATTGTGTTTGTTTATTATTAAATTATTGTAAACTTATGTAAAATATATTTAGATTAGGCAAAATTAAATTGCGCTTGTTATAATAAGGTTTTCCAAAAAGTGGCGTAAAAGCCCAACTGCCCCCAAAATTTTGAGATAAAAAAATATTATTACACGAAACGAAAAAAAAAAATCGGAAAAGGAATTGGAGAGAACAACAAAATTTTGTATTCCTGTTACATAAAGTACAAAATTTGAAGGAAAAAACAGAAAGCTTAGAAATCGAAAATAAAATTGTCAAACCATACCACGGGCGGGGTTAGAACCCACGATCAGAGAGTCTAAAAAAAATGGCAGATCAGAGAAGAACTGTAAGAGACAGTAAATGTACCAGGTGGTACACTACTGTACCAGGTGGTACACTACTGTACCAGGTGGTACACTACTGTACCAGGTGGTACACTACTGTACCAGGTGGTACACTACTGTACCAGGTGGTACACTACTGTACCAGGTGGTACACTACTGTACCAGGTGGTACACTACTGTACCAGGTGGTACACTACTGTACCAGGTGGTACACTACTGTACCAGGTGGTACACTACTGTACCAGGTGGTACACTACTGTACCAGGTGGTACACTACTGTACCAGGTGGTACACCTAATTAGGGTATTTTTGGCTCTGATTTGTGAGATATTGCATACCTACCCTCAATAAACTGGGAACTTAGGCACAGCGTTTGTATGTGACAATTTATATATATATATAAAGATGGTTTTAATAAATATTAGAATTTTGTTTTTAAATTATTTTATAACAACAACCACATATCAATATTGTAACTATTTTTTTTTGTAGTTCTTTACGAATATTCTGCTTTAATAATTCCAGTACATTTGGTACATTTGTGACGAATACCGTCTGCAAAAAACAAAGAAAATATAGATTTTGTAAAACAAGCTTATCTTGCTTATTTTGGAGTGGCGCTGGAGAACAAGACAAGTCTTGGGTTCCCAATATAATTTGCAAAACCTGTGTATAATTCTTACGACAGTGGAAAAATAAATAAAGAAAAAGTTTAAACTTGGGTGTGCCTATGGTGTGGAAAGAGGCTAAAAACCACCACGACGATTGGCATTTCTGTATGGTGAATGGTCGATACAAGTAAGTCAAATAGGAATACTCTAGTTAGGAGTTAGCAAGGAGACCTGTGTCACACAGTGTTTACTACACTACCTGACCTTCCGTTGTCAGATGTTGAAGAAACTCAGGGTTTAGGATGTAACACAGGTGATAGCAGCGACAGTAATGTAACACAGGTGATAGCAGCGACAGTAATGTAACACAGGTGATAGCAGCGACAGTAATGTAACACAGGTGATAGCAGCGACAGTAATGTAACACGGGTGATAGCAGCGACAGTAATGTAACACAGGTGATAGCAGCGACAGTAATGTAACACGGGTGATAGCAGCGACAGTAATGTAACACGGGTGATAGCAGCGACAGTAATGTAACACGGGTGATAGCAGCGACAGTAATATAACACAGGTTATAGCAGCGACAGTAATGTAACACAGGTGATAGCAGCGACAGTAATGTAACACGGGTGATAGCAGCGACAGTAATGTAACACAGGTGATAGCAGCGACAGTAATGTAACACGGGTGATAGCAGCGACAGTAATGTAACACAGGTGATAGCAGCGACAGTAATGTAACACAGGTGATAGCAGCGACAGTAATATAACACAGGTGATAGCAGCGACAGTAATGTAACACAGGTGATAGCAGCGACAGTAATATAACACAGGTTATAGCAGCGACAGTAATGTAACACAGGTGATAGCAGCGACAGTAATGTAACACAGGTGATAGCAGCGACAGTAATGTAACACAGGTGATAGCAGCGACAGTAATGTAACACAGGTGATAGCAGCGACAGTAATGTAACACAGGTGATAGCAGCGACAGTAATGTAACACAGGTGATAGCAGCGACAGTAATATAACACAGGTTATAGCAGCGACAGTAATGTAACACAGGTGATAGCAGCGACAGTAATATAACACAGGTTATAGCAGCGACAGTAATGTAACACAGGTTATAGCAGCGACAGTAATATAACACAGGTTATAGCAGCGACAGTAATGTAACACACGTGATAGCAGCGACAGTAATATAACACAGGTGATAGCAGCGACAGTAATGTAACACGGGTGATAGCATTTCAACATCCCAGCAGTTCTCCCAAGAAGAACTCAATGATCTGATACGTTACCTCAGTCTGTCAAAGTAACCATCTGAACTTTCAGCATCCAGACTAAAAGAACTGTCTACTGTGTAACAAGAAGTTAAAATAACAGCTTATTGGACAAGAGAGACTGAACTCCTTCCTTCCTTCAGCCAAGATGAAGAACTTGTATACTCCTATAACATCCCTGAACTTCTTCGAATGGAACTTGAATATCGACCAGGAGATTGACGGCTGTTTATAGACAGCTCCATTAGAAGCTTCAAATGGTCTTACTGCACAATGGTAACCAATATCCATCTCTTACAGTTGCTCACTCAACAAATCCTAAAGGAGAATACGAAATTATCAAAATGGTCTTCCAGAAGCTTTGCCATCATGAGCACGAGATATCTATTTGTGATGATCTGCAGATGCCAAACTTCTTCCTTACTTACATGATCTAAAAATAATTTGAAAATGATTTAAATTAGCCTCATATGATCAATATATTTTTCACGTCTTTTAAGTTTTCCAATGGAATATCAAATTACTCAAAAATACAGGAAATAAGAAAAATTCGATGACATATTCAAAATCATCACCACAAACTTACCTTAAAATCAGTGTAATATTGACCAGAAAATGAGTGACCTGTGTTATTTTGTTCCCAATATTATTTTCATTTCTGTTTCTGCTGCTATTGCCGTTGTTGTTGTTGTTGTTGTTGCTGCTGCTATTTCTGCTGCTATTGCTGCTACTGTTATTGCTGCTGCTGCTATTGCTGCTGTTATTGCTGCTGCTACTGCTATTGTTGCTGCTGCTATTGTAGCTGTTATTGCTGCTGTTATTGCTGCTGCTGCTATTGCTGCTGTTATTGCTGCTGCTACTGCTATTGTTGCTGCTGCTATTGTTGCTGTTATTGCTGCTGCTGCTATTGCTGTTCTTGCTGCTATTGCTACTGCTATTGCTGCTGCTATTGCTGCTGCTGCTACTGCTATTGCTGTTATTGCTGCTGCTATTGCTGCTGTTATTGTTACTGCTGCTGCTACTGCTATTACTGCTGTTATTGCTGCTGCCGCTGCTATTGCTACTGCTGCTGCTATTACTGCTGCTGCTATTACTGCTGCTGCTACTACTACTACTGCTACTGCTATTGCTGCTGCTGCTGCTATTGCTATTGCTGCTGCTGCTGCTATTGCCCCTGCTGCTTCTTCGGCTACAACTGCTTCTGTTGCTACTCTTGTTGCATGCACTGCTCTATCGAGTGTTGCTACAATTACTGTTGTTGTTGCTATTACTGTTGTTGGTATTTCTGCTGTTGCTGTTATACTGTCGTTGCTAAAATTATTGTTTTTGCTTTTATACTGTTGTTGCTGATTTTGATGTTTCTGCTGTTGTTTCTGCTACCGCTGCTTCTGTTGAAACTGCTGTTACTACAACTACAGCAGATGCTGTTGCTTTTCTACTACCACTGCTGCTGCTTCTGCTGTTGATGCTGCTGTTACTACTCCTACTGCAACGACTCCTGCTGTTGCTACCACTATCACTGCAAGTGCTGCAGCCCCTGCTGCTTCTGTGTATGCTATGCTCCTGCTGCTTCTGTGTATGCTATGCTTCTGCTGCTTCTGTGTATGCTATGCTCCTGCTGCTGCTGTGTATGCTATGCTTCTGCTGCTTCTGTGTATGCTATGCTTCTGCTGCTTCTGTGTATGCTATGCTCCTGCTGCTTCTGTG
>NC_091358.1:2601006-2693506 GCF_038502225.1 Cherax quadricarinatus
ATGTATATAAATTGCATATATATATATATATATATATATATATATATATATATATATATATATATATTTATATATAAATCGCATATGTATATAAATCGATTATATATATATATATATATATATATATATATATATATATATATATATATATATATATATATATATATATATACAAAACAAAACAACACTCTGAAAGAACAGAGAAATTCCAAGCGCTTTCGTGACTACTCACATTATCAAGGAACTATGAAAGTAAAGCATCCAAGGAAGCTATATAAGGGGTCTGGCCAACACCTCACTATCAGATCCCACAACGGTTAAACACCTGACGCGCGCCGACCCAACTTGGATAGGTCCTTTGCACAACTCACCCACAAACTATTCTACCCAAGAAAATTTAAAAATTATTTGTCCAGTGCATTATTAAATTCTTCTCAAATTCTATTAATTATAAATGGATCTAATTTATATAAACCAAAGGAAATATTCATATTATTGTCAAAACTGCTTTTTATGAAACAAGATTCAATTATATTCCTGTCGACCATGGACTTGCTTGATACTACTTTCTCAACTTTTTGAAAATCAATTGGATGGTTAAAATCTCTTACATGAATAAATAGAGCATTGGAATCTTGTCCAGTTCTAATGCTATATTTATGTTGTTTTAATCTTAGTTCGAGATTTTTACCAGTTTGACCGTAATAAACTTTATCGCAAATTTTACAAGGAATCTTATAGACACATCCATCAGCATTTTGGGGGGAATTCTTTATCAAAAGTTTTTTTACTGTATCAAGATTTTTAAATAAAACTTTAATATTAAAAGTCTTAAGAAGAGAATGCATAACAACCAAGTTTTCATGGTAAGGGAGAACCAACATATTTTTAGTTGAATAAGGCTGGTTGTCCCTTTTTGGATTGAAAAAAGTATTTCTAGCAACTTTAAAAGATTTATCAATTACATTTCTTGGGTATTTTAAATCATTACCTATTTCATAAATTTTGGATATTTCCTCATCTATGAACTCAGGACTACAAATTCGTAAAGCTCTCAAAAACATTGATGAGAAAACAGACAGTTTGACTATCTTGATGCGAGGAATAATAGTGGACATAGGAACAGTTATTTGTAGGTTTTCTGTAAATTTTAAATTTGAATTCATTATTACCCTTAATAATTAAAACATCTAGAAAAGGCAATGAGTTATTTTCTTCAAACTCAACAGTAAAGTTTATAGAATGGGCTAAGCTATTTAATTTTCCAAGGAAATGGTGTATATCTGCATTTTTGGGCATAAGACACAAAATATCATCAACATATCTGAACCATTTAGCTCTATTAGGGAGGATTGTGTTAAGCAACCTTGTTTCAAAAAATTCCATGTATAGGTTACTAAGAACAGGTTTTTGAGAGCTTTACGAATTTGTAGTCCTGAGTTCATAGATGAGGAAATATCCAAAATTTATGAAATAGGTAATGATTTAAAATACCCAAGAAATGTAATTGATAAATCTTTTAAAGTTGCTAGAAATACTTTTTACAATCCAAAAAGGGACAACCAGCCTTATTCAACTAAAAATATGTTGGTTCTCCCTTACCATGAAAACTTGGTTGATATGCCTTCTCTTCTTAAGACTTTTAAGACTTGTATTCAAAAACCTTGATACAGTAAAAAAACTTTTGATAAAGAATTCCCCCCAAAATGCTGATGGATGTGTGTATAAGAATCCTTGTAAAATTTGCGATAAAGTTTATTACTGTCAAACTGGTAAAAATCTCGAACTAAGATTAAAACAACATAAATATAGCATTAGAACTGGACAAGATTCCAATGCTCTATTTATTCATGTAAGAGATTTTAACCATCCAATTGATTTTCAAAAAATTGAGAAAGTAGTATCAAGCAAGTTCATGGTCGACAGGAATGTAATTGAATCTTGTTTCATAAAAAGCAGTTTTGACAATAATATGAATATTTCCTTTGGTTTATATAAATTAGATTCATTTATAATTAATAGAATTTGGGAAGAATTTAATAATTCACTGGACAAATAATAATTTTTAAATTTTCTTGGGTAGAATAGTTTGTGGGTGAGTTGTGCAAAGGACCTATCCAAGTTGGGTCGGCGCGCGTCAGGTGTTTAACCGTTGTGGGATCTGATAGTGAGGTGTTGGCCAGACCCCTTATATAGCTTCCTTGGATGCTTTACTTTCATAGTTCCTTGATAATGTGAGTAGTCACGAAAGCGCTTGGAATTTCTCTGTTCTTTCAGAGTGGTTGTTTTGCATATATATATATATATATATATATATATATATATATATATATATATATATATATATATATATATATATATATATATATATATATTATATATATAATAATAATAATAATTAACAATAATAAACTTGAATTATTAATATTATTTTAACATTTTTAACATACTGAGCAAAGGTCAATTTAAAAATTGCAAACTAATTCATGTTTAATATGATTTAATTAACATGTTTATTACAAAATTTATTCGTACTAAAATAATGATATTTTGCAAATATTTTGTGCTCAATAATTCTCAGCGATAATGACGCACATTACCTAAACAATGATGAATATAATGATGAATAGGATGAAGGAAATGATGATTAAGACAAATCTTCCACACTGGGAATTTATCGGGTCGCCACAAATATGATTTTGTGACTTGGGATCTATGACTTCATAAAGCCCATTGTGTGGGCGAAACGTCTTGAGAATAAAGATACATGTGTCCTGTTCATTATCCCAAAACTCATCATTTATGGGGCGTGATTTGTTGAATACTATCTCAAAAAAAAAAATCTTATATTACAGTTTTTCGATAATTAATATTTCATTCTCAAAGAAACCCTAAACACGAATGGGCCATATAGTGCAACTATCATGATTTAAATGGTTGCAATTTTTTAGTATGTTGCAAAGCTTAAATTGAAATCTAGTAAATGCCAGAGCATTTATCTGGAAGTCCTTCGAAAAGCTTCAGATAAAATATATCGATGGTATACGAAATAATGAAAGCCAAGTTTGTGATGAATGGTCTTGAAAACCGACAAGTTGAAGAATTGAGACACTTATGCAACACATGCTAATCTTTATTGAAGAAACGTTTCGCCACACAGTGGCTTCATCAGTCCAATACAAAGTAGAGATGGGTAAGGAGAGGAGAAGTTTGAGGTAATCAATCCCTCAAGCTGGAATCGATGTGTTCAGTCCTTACCCATCTCTACTTTGTATTGGACTGATGAAGCCACTGTGTGGCGAAACGTTCCTTCAGTAAAGATTCCAATGTGTTGCATAAGTGTCTCAATTCTTCAAGGCGATGTTTACATTAGTTTACAGCAGTTCGAATGGTATTTAGATATGCAAGAGCAAGGATTTCGATAGACACCCAGGATTCCACGTAATAATTTTGCCAGATGCTACACTGGGGAAAAAAAACAAACACGATTTTCAGGTTGACTGGGAAAAAAAAAAAAAACACGATTTTAAGGTTGACTTTATCCACATAGATAATAGGGCAGGTAACTCTCAGTGATTATATTCTTAAACATAGATATTATTACTCTGTATGCTCAGGCCATAATAATTCTGTATTTCAGCTCATAGGCACAGGGAAGCATAGAATTGTAATGATACTGTATACACAAATAACCAGCACGTAGGAGATAGGAGAGTGTGACTTTGTAACTGGTCCAAGAAGGACCGAAACGTCGTCGTAAGCTCCTCCTATGTGTGTGTTATTTGTGTTTTGTTCCAATCACAGTATTGTGCCTTTTTGTTCATTACAGATGCTGAATTTGTGATGGGTTATTTGAGAATTGACCATTATTTATATTATTCCTAATTTTGATACTATCAACAAAAACGTCGAGTCACTACGGAATATATTTCTTCTCAAATTTCACAAACCCGTCAGGAACATAACTGACCAAAACAATAAGTCTGAGGCCTACCCCTCCATTATGCATTAGAATAATTTAATGGGATATTAAATATGGATGTAATATTCTGTTACCTATCGAGTCAGCGAAACTAACTGTTTGGGTATCTCTTGAAAGAAGGTTGGTCAAATTTTAACCTGGGTTGGGTTTTGAAATGGGCCTGCATGGCTTGGGCCAGTAGTTAGGCTTCAGTTCTTCTCATTCCCTGTGAACCTGACGTATTTGCACACAAAATGGCTTCAACCTGACTAGTTTATCAGTGCCTGGAGAGGGTCTCTAGATAGATCGAAATATTTGAGTTATTTCTTTGCTTTCCAATGTGGATTACTCGAAAATACACACACACACACACACACACACACACACACACACACACACACACACACACACACAGAAGCTGCGACTCGAACCCCGCAACCACAACTAGGTGAGTACAATCAAGAGCACGACCAAGGCTGTCAAAAATAACATCTTCAAAAATTAAATATTTTACTGACGTTTCGGATCCCTCTTCATCCATTATCAGAATCTGAATAATAGGAAAATACTAATAAAATCATACAAATAAAATTAAAAATACTCTTTATAAATAATATTTTTGGATGATACTAAATATATAATTAAAAAAAAAATGGCGTGTTAAACAAGGGTAATATAGACAGTGTGATTTTGATTTATGATAGAATTTAACTTCTATACATTTGTAGGATATATTTAAAGGATAATAAAATGACGCTAAATATGTAACAAATAAGAAAGCATTTAGGAAAATTATAGATAACAATAATTGTGAAAATTATCAGTGATATAATTACACAAAAACACAAAACAAGAAATATTTACATGAGAAAAGGCAATAAAAACCAGAGTAATAACAGTTATACTATTATACTTAAGTAGTATAATTGTGCTGTTATCTCTATAATTTCTGTTTTAATTATCTTTTATTACTGTATATTTACTTCACTGAAAATTTGCATATAATTTTTGTTTTTTAAATATCTTCTAAATGATTAATAATGTTCCAAAATTTTTGGCTTCATTTTGTTGTCTTTGAAGTTTGTTCTATGCAAATGAGTACACGTTAAAATCTATTATAAATCACTATCACAACTGTTTTAGTTTAATATATAATTCTCGTTAGAGTTAAAGTTTTAACATGTGTCATCTCGAAATACTTTAAAAGAGTATATTATAATTAATGTAATATAGATTCTGATGATGGATGAAAAAGCACCGAAATATCAATAAAATATATATATATATATTATATAAATATAAATAAATATATATAAATATAAATAAATATATATAAATATAAATAAATATATATAAATATAAATAAATAACTATATATAAATATAAATAAATAACTATATATAAATATAAATAAATAACTATATATAAATATAAATAAATAACTATATATAAATATAAATAAATAAATATATATAAATATAAATATATATAAATATAAATAAATATAAATATATATAAATATAAATAAATAACTATATATAAATATAAATAAATATATATATGTACATATATATATATATATATATATATATATACATATATACATTATATATATATATATATATAGGTAGTAGGTTGGTAGACAGCAACCGCCCAGGGAGGTACTACCGTCCTGCCAAGTGAGTGTAAAACGAAAGCCTGTAATTGTTTTACATGATGGTAGGATTGCTGGTGTCCTTTTTTCTGTCTCATGAACATGCAAGATTTCAGGTACGTCTTGCTACTTCTACTTACACTTAGGTCACACTACACATACATGTACAAGCACATATATACACACCCCTCTGGGTTTTCTTCTATTTTCTTTCTAGTTCTTATTCTTGTTTATTTCCTCTTATCTCCATGGGGAAGTGGAACAGAATTCTTCCTCCGTAAGCCATGCGTGTTGTAAGAGGCAACTAAAATGCCGGGAGCAAGGGGCTAGTAACCTCTTCTCCTGTATATATTACTAAATGTAAAAGGAGAAACTTTCGTTTTTCCTTTTGGGCCACCCCGCCTCGGTGGGATACGGCCGGTGTGTTGAAAGAAAGAAAGAAAGATATAAATATAAATAAATATATAAATATATATATATATATATATATATATATATATATATATATATATATATATATATAAATATATATATATATAATATATATATGTATAAATATATATATAATATATATATGTATAAATATATATATAATATATATGCAATAAGATCACAGTAAACAGGTGATTTCGGAATATGCAAAACAACCACTCTGAAAAAATAGAGAAATTCCAAGCGCTTTCGTGACTACTCACATTATCAAGGAACTATGAAAGTAAAGCATCCAAGGAAGCTATATAAGGGGTCTGGCCAACACCTCACTATCAGATCCCACAACGGTTAAACACCTGACGCGCGCCGACCCAACTTGGATAGGTCCTTTGCACAACTCACCCCACAAACTATTCTACCCAAGAAAATTTAAAAATTATTTGTCCAGTGTATTATTAAATTCTTCCCAAATTCTATTAATTATAAATGAATCTAATTTATATAAACCAAAGGAAATATTCATATTATTGTCAAAACTGCTTTTTATGAAACAAGATTCAATTATATTCCTGTCGACCATGGACTTGATACTACTTTCTCAACTTTTTGAAAATCAATTGGATGGTTAAAATCTCTTACATGAATAAATAGAGCATTGGAATCTTGTCCAGTTCTAATGCTATATTTATGTTGTTTTAATCTTATTTCGAGATTTTTACCAGTTTGACCGTAATAAACTTTATCGCAAATTTTACAAGGAATCTTATAGACACATCAATCAGCATTTTGGGGGGAATTCTTTATCAAAAGTTTTTTTACTGTATCAAGATTTTTGAATACAACTTTAATATTAAAAGTCTTAAGAAGAGAAGGCATATCAACCAAGTTTTCATGGTAAGGGAGAACCAACATATTTTTAGTTGAATAAGGCTGGTTGTCCCTTTTTGGATTGTAAAAAGTATTTCTAGCAACTTTAAAAGATTTATCAATTACATTTCTTGGGTATTTTAAATCATTACCTATTTCATAAATTTTGGATATTTCCTAATCTATGAACTCAGGACTACAAATTCGTAAAGCTCTCAGAAACATTGATGAGAAAACAGACAGTTTGACTCTATCTTGATGCGAGGAATAATAGTGGACATAGGAACAGTTATTAGTAGGTTTTCTGTAAATTTTAAATTTGAATTCATTATTACCCTTAATAATTAAAACATCTAGAAAAGGCAATAGGGTTTTTTTCTTAAACTCAGCAGTATAATGTTGCTGGCTACAACCCCAACTATGGTGGTAATGTTGCTGCTACAACAACAACTATGGTGGTAATGTTGCTGCTACAACAACTATGGTGTTAATGTTGCTGCAACAACACCAACTATGGTGGTAATGTTGCTGCTACAACAACAACTATGGTGGTAATGTTGCTGCTACAACACCAACTATGGTGGTAATGTTGCTCCTACAACAACAACTATGGTGGTAATGTTGCTGCTAGAACACCAACTATGGTGGTAATGTTGCTGCTACAACAACAACTATGGTGGTAATGTTGCTGCTACAACACCAACTATGGTGGTAATGTTGCTGCTACAACAACAACTATGGTGGTAATGTTGCTGCTACAACAACAACTATGGTGGTAATGTTGCTGCTACAACAACAACTATGGTGGTAATGTTGCTGCTACAACACCAACTATGGTGGTAATGTTGCTGCTACAACACCAACTATGGTGGTAATGTTGCTGCTACAACACCAACTATGGTGGTAATGTTGCTGCTACAACAACTATGGTGGTAATGTTGCTGCTACAACAACAACTATGGTGGTAATGTTGCTGCTACAACACCAACTATGGTGGTAATGTTGCTGCTACAACACCAACTATGGTGGTAATGTTGCTGCTACAACACCAACTATGGTGGTAATGTTGCTGCTACAACAACAACTATGGTGGTAATGTTGCTGCTACAACACCAACTATGGTGGTAATGTTGCTGCTACAACAACAACTATGGTGGTAATGTTGCTGCTACAACAACAACTATGGTGGTAATGTTGCTGCTACAACAACAACTATGGTGGTAATGTTGCTGCTACAACAACAACTATGGTGGTAATGTTGCTGCTACAACACCAACTATGGTGGTAATGTTGCTGCTACAACACCAACTATGGTGGTAATGTTGCTGCTACAACACCAACTATGGTGGTAATGTTGCTGCTACAACAACAACTATGGTGGTAATGTTGCTGCTACAACACCAACTATGGTGGTAATGTTGCTGCTACAACACCAACTATGGTGGTAATGTTGCTGCTACAACAACAACTATGGTGGTAATGTTGCTGCTACAACAACAACTATGGTGGTAATGTTGCTGCTACAACACCAACTATGGTGGTAATGTTGCTGCTACAACAACAACTATGGTGGTAATGTTGCTGCTACAACACCAACTATGGTGGTAATGTTGCTGCTACAACACCAACTATGGTGGTAATGTTGCTGCTACAACACCAACTATGGTGTTAATGTTGCTGCTACAACACCAACTATGGTGGTAATGTTGCTGCTACAATAATAACTATGGTGGTAATGTTGCTGCTACAACACCAACTATGGTGGTAATGTTGCTGCTACAACAACAACTATGGTGGTAATGTTGCTGCTACAACACCAACTATGGTGGTAATGTTGGAGCTACAACACCAACTATGGGAGTAATGTTGCGGCTACAACACCAACTATGGGAGTAATGTTGCGGCTACAACACCAACTATGGTGGTAATGTTGCTGCTACAACAACAACTATGGTGGTAATGTTACTGCTACAACACCAACTATGGTGGTAATGTTGCTGCTACAACACCAACTATGGTGGTAATGTTGCTGCTACAACACCAACTATGGTGGTAATGTTGCTGCTACAACACCAACTATGGTGGTAATGTTGCTGCTACAACACCAACTATGGTGGTAATGTTGCTGCTACAACACCAACTATGGTGGTAATGTTGCTGCTACAACACCAACTATGGTGGTAATGTTGCTGCTACAACACCAACTATGGTTGTAATGTTGCTGCTACAACACCAACTATGGTGGTAATGTTGCTGCTACAACACCAACTATGGTGGTAATGTTGCTGCTACAACACCAACTATGGTGGTAATGTTGCTGCTACAACACCAACTATGGTGGTAATGTTGCTGCTACAACAACAACTATGGTGGTAATGTTGCTGCTACAACAACAACTATGGTGGTAATGTTGCTGCTACAACACCAACTATGGTGGTAATGTTGCTGCTACAACACCAACTATGGTGGTAATGTTGCTGCTACAACAACAACTATGGTGGTAATGTTGCTGCTACAACAACAACTATGGTGGTAATGTTGCTGCTACAACACCAACTATGGTGGTAATGTTGCTGCTACAACACCAACTATGGTGGTAATGTTGCTGCTACAACACCAACTATGGTGGTAATGTTGCTGCTACAACAACAACTATGGTGGTAATGTTGCTGCAACAACACCAACTATGGTGGTAATGTTGCTGCTACAACACCAACTATGGTGGTAATGTTGCTGCTACAACACCAACTATGGTGGTAATGTTGCTGCTACAACAACAACTATGGTGTTAATGTTGCTGCTACAACAACAACTATGGTGGTAATGTTGCTGCTACAACACCAACTATGGTGGTAATGTTGCTGCTACAACACCAACTATGGTGGTAATGTTGCTGCTACAACAACAACTATGGTGGTAATGTTGCTGCTACAACACCAACTATGGTGGTAATGTTGCTGCTACAACACCAACTATGGTGGTAATGTTGCTGCTACAACAACAACTATGGTGGTAATGTTGCTGCTACAACACCAACTATGGTAGTAATGTTGCTGCTACAACAACAACTATGGTGGTAATGTTGCTGCTACAACACTAACTATGGTGGTAATGTTGCTGCTACAACACTAACTATGGTGGTAATGTTGCTGCTACAACACTAACTATGGTGGTAATGTTGCTGCTACAACACTAACTATGGTGGTAATGTTGCTGCTACAACACTAACTATGGTGGTAATGTTGCTGCTACAACACTAACTATGGTGGTAATGTTGCTGCTACAACACTAACTATGGTGGTAATGTTGCTGCTACAACACTAACTATGGTGGTAATGTTGCTGCTACAACACTAACTATGGTGGTAATGTTGCTGCTACAACACTATGATGGTAATGTTGCTGCTACAACACTAACTATGGTGGTAATGTTGCTGCTACAACACTAACTATGGTGGTAATGTTGCTGCTACAACAACAACTATGGTGGTAATGTTGCTGCTACAACACCAACTATGGTGGTAATGTTGCTGCTACAACAACAACTATGGTGGTAATGTTGCTGCTACAACAACAACTATGGTGGTAATGTTGCTGCTACAACACCAACTATGGTGGTAATGTTGCTGCTACAACACCAACTATGGTGGTAATGTTGCTGCTACAACAACAACTATGGTGGTAATGTTGCTGCTACAACAACAACTATGGTGGTAATGTTGCTGCTACAACACCAACTATGGTGGTAATGTTGCTGCTACAACAACAACTATGGTGGTAATGTTGCTGCTACAACAACAAGTATGGTGGTAATGTTGCTGCTATAACACCAACTATGGTGGTAATGTTGCTCCTACAACAACAACTATGGTGGTAATGTTGCTGCTATAACACCAACTATGGTGGTAATGTTGCTGCTACAACAACAACTATGGTGGTAATGTTGCTGCTACAACAACAACTATGGTGGTAATGTTGCTGCTATAACACCAACTATGGTGGTAATGTTGCTGCTACAACACCAACTATGGTGGTAATGTTGCTGCTACAACAACTATGGTGGTAATGTTGCTGCTACAACAACAACTATGGTGGTAATGTTGCTGCTACAACACCAACTATGGTGGTAATGTTGCTGCTACAACACCAACTATGGTGGTAATGTTGCTGCTACAACAACAACTATGGTGGTAATGTTGCTGCTACAACAACAACTATGGTGGTAATGTTGCTGCTACAACACCAACTATGGTGGTAATGTTGCTGCAACAACACCAACTATGGTGGTAATGTTGCTGCTACAACAACAACTATGGTGGTAATGTTGCTGCAACAACACCAACTATGGTGGTAATGTTGCTGCTACAACACCAACTATGGTGGTAATGTTGCTGCAACAACACCAACTATGGTGTTAATGTTGCTGCTACAACAACAACTATGGTGTTAATGTTGCTGCTACAACAACAACTATGGTGGTAATGTTGCTGCAACAACACCAACTATGGTGTTAATGTTGCTGCTACAACACCAACTATGGTGGTAATATTACTGCTACAACACCAACTAAGGTGGTAATGCTGCTACAACAACAACTATGGTGGTAATGTTGGTGCTACAACACCAATTACGGTGGTAATGTTCTACTACAACACCAACTATGGTGGTAATGTTGCTCCTACAACACCAACTATGGTAGTAATGTTGCTGCTACAACAACAACTATGGTGGTAATGTTGCTGCTACAACACCAACTATGGTGTTAATGTTGCTGCTACAACACCAACTATGGTACAACACCAACTATGGTGGTAATGTTGCTGCTACAACACCAACTATGGTAGTAATGTTGCTGCTACAACACCAACTATGGTGGTAATGTTGCTCTCTACAACACCAACTATGGTGGTAATGTTGCTGTCTACAACACCAACTATGGTGGTAATGTTGCTGCTACAACACCAACTATGGTAGTAATGTTGCTGCTACCACACCAACTATGGTAGTAATGTTGCTGCTACAACACCAACTATGGTGGTAATGTTGCTGCTACAACACCAACTATGGTGGTAATGTTGCTGCTACAACACCAACTATGGTGGTAATGTTGCTGCAACAACACCAACTATGGTGGTAATGTTGCTGCTACAACAACAACTATGGTGGTAATGTTGCTGCAACAACACCAACTATGGTGGTAATGTTGCTGCTACAACACCAACTATGGTGGTAATGTTGCTGCTACAACAACAACTATGGTGGTAATGTTGCTGCTACAACAACAACTATGGTGGTAATGTTGCTGCTACAACAACAACTATGGTGGTAATGTTGCTGCTACAACAACAACTATGGTGGTAATGTTGCTGCTACAACAACAACTATGGTGGTAATGTTGCTGCTACAACAACAACTATGGTGGTAATGTTGCTGCTACAACAACAACTATGGTGGTAATGTTGCTGCTACAACACCAACTATGGTGGTAATGTTGCTGGCTCCACAAACAATGGTGGTAATGTGTCTGCTACAAAAACAACTATGGGGGTAATGTTGCTGCTACAACAACAACTATGGTGGTAATGTTGCTGCTACAACAACAACTATGGTGGTAATGTTGCTGCTACAACACCAACTATGGTGGTAATGTTGCTGCTACAACACCAACTATGGTGGTAATGTTGCTGCTACAACAACAACTATGGTGGTAATGTTGCTGCTACAACAACAACTATGGTGGTAATGTTGCTGCTACAACACCAACTATGGTGGTAATGTTGCTGCTACAACAACAACTATGGTGGTAATGTTGCTGCTACAACAACAACTATGGTGGTAATGTTGCTGCTACAACACCAACTATGGTGGTAATGTTGCTGCTACAACACCAACTATGGTGGTAATGTTGCTGCTACAACACCAACTATGGTGGTAATGTTGCTGCTACAACACCAACTATGGTGGTAATGTTGCTGCTACAACACCAACTATGGTGGTAATGTTGCTGCTACAACACCAACTATGGTGGTAATGTTGCTGCTACAACACCAACTATGGTGGTAATGTTGCTGCTACAACACCAACTATGGTGGTAATGTTGCTGCTACAACACCAACTATGGTGGTAATGTTGCTGCTACAACACCAACTATGGTGGTAATGTTGCTGCTACAACAACAACTATGGTGGTAATGTTGCTGCTACAACAACAACTATGGTGGTAATGTTGCTGCTACAACACCAACTATGGTGGTAATGTTGCTGCTACAACACCAACTACGGTGGTAATGTTGCTGCTACAACAACAACTATGGTGCTAATGTTGCTGCTACAACAACAACTATGGTGGTAATGTTGCTGCTACAACAACAACTATGGTGGTAATGTTGCTGCTACAACACCAACTATGGTGGTAATGTTGCTGCTACAACAACTATGGTGGTAATGTTGCTGCTACAACAACAACTATGGTGGTAATGTTGCTGCTACAACAACAACTATGGTGGTAATGTTGCTGCTACAACACCAACTATGGTGGTAATGTTGCTGCTACAACAACAACTATGGTGGTAATGTTGCTGCTACAACAACAACTATGGTGGTAATGTTGCTGCTACAACACCAACTATGGTGGTAATGTTGCTGCTACAACACCAACTATGGTGGTAATGTTGCTGCTACAACACCAACTATGGTGGTAATGTTGCTGCTACAACACCAACTATGGTGGTAATGTTGCTGCTACAACACCAACTATGGTGGTAATGTTGCTGCTACAACACCAACTATGGTGGTAATGTTGGTGCTACAACACCAACTATGGTGGTAATGTTGCTGCTACAACACCAACTATGGTGGTAATGTTGCTGCAACAACACCAACTATGGTGGTAATGTTGCTGCTACAACAACAACTATGGTGGTAATGTTGCTGCAACAAGACCAACTATGGTGGTAATGTTGCTGCAACAACACCAACTATGGTGGTAATGTTGCTGCTACAACACCAACTATGGTGGTAATGTTGCTGCTACAACAACAACTATGGTGGTAATGTTGCTGCTACAACAACAACTATGGTGGTAATGTTGCTGCTACAACACCAACTATGGTGGTAATGTTGCTGCTACAACAACAACTATGGTGGTAATGTTGCTGCTACAACAACAACTATGGTGGTAATGTTGCTGCTACAACAACAACTATGGTGGTAATGTTGCTGCTACAACACCAACTATGGTGGTAATGTTGCTGCTACAACACCAACTATGGTGGTAATGTTGCTGCTACAACAACAACTATGGTGGTAATGTTGCTGCTACAACAACAACTATGGTGGTAATGTTGCTGCTACAACACCAACTATGGTGGTAATGTTGCTGCTACAACACCAACTATGGTGGTAATGTTGTTGGCTACAACACCAACTATGGTGGTAATGTTGCTGCTGCAACAACAACTATGGTGGTAATGTTGCTGCTACAACAACAACTATGGTGGTAATGTTGCTGCTACAACACCAACTATGGTGGTAATGTTGCTGCTACAACACCAACTATGGTGGTAATGTTGTTGGCTACAACACCAACTATGGTGGTAATGTTGCTGCTACAACACCAACTATGGTGGTAATGTTGCTGCTACAACACCAACTATGGTGGTAATGTTGCTGCTACAACACCAACTATGGTGGTAATGTTGCTGCTACAACACCAA
Organism: Cherax quadricarinatus; assembly: GCF_038502225.1. Taxonomy (NCBI): domain Eukaryota; kingdom Metazoa; phylum Arthropoda; class Malacostraca; order Decapoda; family Parastacidae; genus Cherax; species Cherax quadricarinatus. The sequence goes on from NC_091358.1 coordinate 2,615,634, forward strand.
CTATGGTGGTAATGTTGCTGCTACAACAACAACTATGGTGGTAATGTTGCTGCTACAACAACAACTATGGTGGTAATGTTGCTGCTACAACAACAACTATGGTGGTAATGTTGCTGCTACAACAACAACTATGGTGGTAATGTTGCTGCTACAACAACAACTATGGTGGTAATGTTGCTGCTACAACAACAACTATGGTGGTAATGTTGCTGCTACAACACCAACTATGGTGGTAATGTTGCTGCTACAACACCAACTATGGTGGTAATGTTGCTGCTACAACACCAACTGTGGTGGTAATGTTGCTGCTACAACACCAACTGTGGTGTTAATATTGCTGCTACAACACCAACTGTGGTGTTAATGTTGCTGCTACAACACCAACTATGGTGTAAATGTTGCTGCTACAACGCCAACTATGGTGTTAATGTTGCTGCAACAACACCAACTATGGTGGTAATGTTGCTGCTACAACAACAACTATGGTGGTAATGTTGCTGCAACAACACCAACTATGGTGGTAATGTTGCTGCTACAACACTAACTATGGTGGTAATGTTGCTGCTACAACACTATGGTGGTAATGTTGCTGCTACAACACCAACAATGATGGTAATGTTGCTGCTACAACACCAACAATGATGGTAATGTTGCTGCTGCAACACCAACAATGATAATGTTGTTGCTACAACACCAACAATGATAATGTTGTTGCTACAACACCAACTATGGTGGTAATGTTGCTGCTACAACAACAACTATGGTTGTAATGTTGCTGCTACAACACCAACTATGGTGGTAATGTTGCTGCTACAACAACAACTATGGTGGTAATGTTGCTGGCTACAACACCAACTATGGTGGTAATGTTGCTCCTACAACACCAACTATGGTGGTAATGTTGCTGCTACAACACCAACTATGGTGGTAATGTTGCTGCTACAACACCAACTATGGTGGTAATGTTGCTGCTACAACACCAACTATGGTGGTAATGTTGCTGCTACAACACCAACTATGGTGGTAATGTTGCTGCTACAACACCAACTATGGTGGTAATGTTGCTGCTACAACACCAACTATGGTGGTAATGTTGCTGCTACAACAACAACTATGGTGGTAATGTTGCTGCTACAACACCAACTATGGTGGTAATGTTGCTGCTACAACAACAACTATGGTGGTAATGTTGCTGCTACAACACCAACTATGGTGTTAATGTTGCTGCTACAACAACAACTATGGTGGTAATGTTGCTGCTACAACACCAACTATGGTGGTAATGTTGCTGCTACAACAACCAACTATGGTGGTAATGTTGCTGCTACAACAACAACTATGGTGGTAATGTTGCTGCTACAACACCAACTATGGTGGTAATGTTGCTGCTACAACACCAACTATGGTGGTAATGTTGCTGCTACAACAACAACTATGGTGGTAATGTTGCTGCTACAACAACAACTATGGTGTTAATGTTGCTGCTACAACAACCAACTATGGTGGTAATGTTGCTGCTACAACACCAACTATGGTGGTAATGTTGCTGCTACAACACCACTATAGTGGTAATGTTGCTGCTACAACATCAACTATGGTGGTAATGTTGCTGCTACAACACCAACTATGGTGGTAATGTTGCTGCTACAACATCAACTATGGTGGTAATGTTGCTGCTACAACACCACTATGGTGGTAATGTTGCTGCTACAACAACAACTATGGTGGTAATGTTGCTGCTACAACACCAACTATGGTGGTAATGTTGCTGCTACAACACCAACTATGGTGGTAATGTTGCTGCTACAACACCAACTATGGTGGTAATGTTGCTGCTACAACAACAACTATGGTGGTAATGTTGCTGCTACAACACCAACTATGGTGGTAATGTTGCTGCTACAACACCAACTATGGTGGTAATGTTGCTGCTACAACACCAACTATGGTGGTAATGTTGCTGCTACAACACCAACTATGGTGGTAATGTTGCTGCTACAACACCAACTATGGTGGTAATGTTGCTGCTACAACACCAACTATGGTGGTAATGTTGCTGCTACAACACCAACTATGGTGGTAATGTTGCTGCTACAACACCAACTATGGTGGTAATGTTGCTGCTACAACACCAACTATGGTGGTAATGTTGCTGCTACAACACCAACTATGGTGGTAATGTTGCTGCTACAACACCAACTATGGTGGTAATGTTGCTGCTACAACAACAACTATGGTGGTAATGTTGCTGCTACAACACCAACTATGGTGGTAATGTTGCTGCTACAACACCAACTATGGTGGTAATGTTGCTGCTACAACAACAACTATGGTGGTAATGTTGCTGCTACAACACCAACTATGGTGGTAATGTTGCTGCTACAACACCAACTATGGTGGTAATGTTGCTGCTACAACACCAACTATGGTGGTAATGTTGCTGCTACAACAACAACTATGGTGGTAATGTTGCTGCTACAACAACAACTATGGTGGTAATGTTGCTGCTACAACACCAACTATGGTGGTAATGTTGCTGCTACAACAACAACTATGGTGGTAATGTTGCTGCTACAACAACAACTATGGTGGTAATGTTGCTGCTACAACAACCAACTATGGTGGTAATGTTGCTGCTACAACACCAACTATGGTGGTAATGTTGCTGCTACAACAACTATGGTGGTAATGTTGCTGCTACAACAACAACTATGGTGGTAATGTTGCTGCTACAACAACAACTATGGTGGTAATGTTGCTGCTACAACAACAACTATGGTGGTAATGTTGCTGCTACAACAACAACTATGGTGGTAATGTTGCTGCTACAACACCAACTATGGTGGTAATGTTGCTGCTACAACACCAACTATGGTGGTAATGTTGCTGCTACAACACCAACTATGGTGGTAATGTTGCTGCTACAACAACAACTATGGTGGTAATGTTGCTGCTACAACACCAACTATGGTGGTAATGTTGCTGCTACAACACCAACTATGGTGGTAATGTTGCTGCTACAACACCAACTATGGTGGTAATGTTGCTGGCTACAACAACTATGGTGGTAATGTTGCTGCTACAACAACAACTATGGTGGTAATGTTGCTGCTACAACACCAACTATGGTGGTAATGTTGCTGCTACAACAACAACTATGGTGGTAATGTTGCTGCTACAACAACAACTATGGTGGTAATGTTGCTGCTACAACAACAACTATGGTGGTAATGTTGCTGCTACAACACCAACTATGGTGGTAATGTTGCTGCTACAACACCAACTACGGTGGTAATGTTGCTGCTACAACACCAACTATGGTGGTAATGTTGCTGCTACAACACCAACTATGGTGGTAATGTTGCTGCTACAACACCAACTATGGTGGTAATGTTGCTGCTACAACACCAACTATGGTGTTAATGTTGCTGCTACAACACCAACTATGGTGGTAATGTTGCTGCTACAACAACAACTATGGTGGTAATGTTGCTGCTACAACACCAATTACGGTGGTAATGTTCTACTACAACACCAACTATGGTGGTAATGTTGCTGCTACAACACCAACTATGGTGGTAATGTTGCTGCTACAACAACAACTATGGTGGTAATGTTGCTGCTACAACAACAACTATGGTGGTAATGTTGCTGCTACAACAACAACTATGGTGGTAATGTTGCTGCTACAACACCAACTATGGTGGTAATGTTGCTGCTACAACAACTATGGTGGTAATGTTGCTGCTACAACAACAACTATGGTGGTAATGTTGCTACTACAACAACAACTATGGTGGTAATGTAGCTGCTACAACACCAACTATGGTGGTAATGTTGCTGCTACAACAACAACTATGGTGGTAATGTTGCTGCTACAACAACAACTATGGTGGTAATGTTGCTGCTACAACAACAACTATGGTGGTAATGTTGCTGCTACAACAACAACTATGGTGGTAATGTTGCTGCTACAACACCAACTATGGTGGTAATGTTGCTACTACAACACTAACTATGGTGGTAATGTTGCTGCTAATGTTGCTGCTACAACACCAACTATGGTGGTAATGTTGCTGCTACAACAACTATGGTGGTAATGTTGCTGCTACAACAACAACTATGGTGGTAATGTTGCTGCTACAACAACAACTATGGTGGTAATGTTGCTGCTACAACACCAACTATGGTGGTAATGTTGCTGCTACAACACCAACTATGGTGGTAATGTTGCTGCTACAACACCAACTATGGTGGTAATGTTGCTGCTACAACAACAACTATGGTGGTAATGTTGCTGCTACAACAACAACTATGGTGGTAATGTTGCTGCTACAACAACAACTATGGTGGTAATGTTGCTGCTACAACAACAACTATGGTGGTAATGTTGCTGCTACAACACAACTATGGTGGTAATGTTGCTGCTACAACAACAACTATGGTGGTAATGTTGCTGCTACAACAACAACTATGGTGGTAATGTTGCTGCTACAACAACAACTATGGTGGTAATGTTGCTGCTACAACAACAACTATGGTGGTAATGTTGCTGCTACAACACCAACTATGGTGGTAATGTTGCTGCTACAACAACAACTATGGTGGTAATGTTGCTGCTACAACAACAACTATGGTGGTAATGTTGCTGCTACAACAACAACTATGGTGGTAATGTTGCTGCTACAACAACAACTATGGTGGTAATGTTGCTGCTACAACACCAACTATGGTGGTAATGTTGCTGCTACAACAACAACTATGGTGGTAATGTTGCTGCTACAACAACAACTATGGTGGTAATGTTGCTGCTACAACAACAACTATGGTGGTAATGTTGCTGCTACAACAACAACTATGGTGGTAATGTTGCTGCTACAACACCAACTATGGTGGTAATGTTGCTGCTACAACACCAACTATGGTGGTAATGTTGCTGGCTAAAACACCAACTATGGTGGTAATGTTGCTCCTACAACACCAACTATGGTGGTAATGTTGCTGCTACAACAACAACTATGGTTGTAATGTTGCTGCTACAACACCAACTATGGTGGTAATGTTGCTGCTACAACAACAACTATGGTGGTAATGTTGCTGGTTACAACACCAACTATGGTGGTAATGTTGCTCCTACAACACCAACTATTGCTGCTATAACACCAACTATGGTGGTAATGTTGCTGCTACAACACCAACTATGGTGGTAATGTTGCTGCTACAACACCAACTATGGTGGTAATGTTGCTGCTACAACACCAACTATGGTGGTAATGTTGCTGCTACAACACCAACTATGGTGGTAATGTTGCTGCTACAACACCAACTATGGTGATAATGTTGCTGCTACAACAACAACTATGGTGATAATGTTGCTGCTACAACACCAACTATGGTGGTAATGTTGCTGCTACAACATTTACTAATTATCTCGCTTAACTGTTAGTAATAATATATTAGAAATTATATAAACTGATGGATCTAAACAGGGGTTTCCTGGCAGGGTTGCATCTGCTCTTGTTGTCACCTTCCTAGACAAAAAAAAACTATAGCAACCATGCTGAGTGATACGTATGAATTAACAATTTGACTTCTACATTACAACCCGAATTGTTTGCCTTCCTAATGACTTTAAAACTAGTGCATGATAATGAGTTTGACTCCTTAATCATTACAGATTGTCATCAGTTACTGATATTCAAAATTCAGTGAGATTGGAATTAATGTAAAACCCTTATGGATACCATCTCAAATTTCATTTAATTACTTTGAATAAAATAAATGAATGCAACTTTGGTCCTTCTGTATCAAGAACTACAAAAAAGTATTAGGAGAGAAATAAGTTATGAATGCCAAAAACATATATTTAAAGGCCTCAGGAAATTAATAACTCATAATAACAAATATACATAAATACAATTACGAGGTTTTTCTCAGGTACATAGGAATACAGTTTGCGAAAAAAATAGGCCAGCATAAATATAATTCAAGTCAGATTACTTTTATCGCCAGAGATATGTGTACCATTTTTAATACAGTGCCTGGGGACACTTGGTCCCGATGATGAGGGGGTACTTGTACCTCCTCCCATGGGAGACTTAGGTCTCGAGACACTCCCCAGATAGGGAGCCAAGGCCGGGTCACCACTACTTGGAAAAGACCCGGGCCGGGAGAATACCGGCGAATAAAAAAAAAATTGCCTCTCCGTTTATCTGTTTACACACAAGAGGATGCAAACGAAATCAATTATTATACAGGACTACAGGACGAAAATTAATTATACAAGATTAAAGTCACTAGTGACATGGTCCTCAGACTACAGGATAGATTGAAATCAAACAAGTCTCCCGGGCCTGACGATCTGTTTTCAAGGGTTTTAAAGGAATATAAAAAGGAACTTAGCAAATCATTATTCTCTTCAACAGATCGCTACAGACGGGTATAGCGCCGCATAAGTGGTAAATGGTAAATATGACTTCCAATTTACAAAGCAGTGGATACATACGCAACTTTAAATGCTAAACCAGTCAGTCTTGATTGTGGGGAAAGTTGATGGTACCAGTAATTGTATATACTTTTAAAACCACCTTGAAAGATATGTTTTGATCGATATCAGAATGATTTTATAACGAGGAGTTTCGCTTTATGAATTTTCAAAGTTTTAGTTTTCACGAAGGTATTCGATACAGTAAACTTCAATGAAGAAGGCAATGTTGTGTACGTGAAAATGTTGTGTACGTGAAAATGTTGTGTACGTGAAAATGTTGTGTACGTGAAAATGTTGTGTACATGAAGATCAGTCTCTGTACAATAGGCTGATGAGGAAAGTAGCGGCACATGGAATTGGAGAATAATCTCCTGTGATGAGACATGGAGGACTGATGGGCAACAGAGTGCATAAATGAGAAATAATGAAGATTAGTTAAAAGTGGTGTGCCATAGGGATCAATATTGGGGCCTTTGTTGTTCACACACTACGTTAACTACATAGATAAGGGAACAAAACAGTGACATAAGCAAGTTTTCCAGTGACATTAAAATGGGCCATCATATAATTCCTGTTGAGAAAAATAACCACTGGGAGAAGTGGTAATTTATTGCGGACAAATGCAAGCTTCTTATCCTTGGAAAAGAAAATGACCATCTCACTAACTAGCTAAATAATGTAAATAGCAAAAATTTAAAGCTATGACATTTCTGCATAAGTGTTTGCAATAAAGCTAGTGGAATTCTTGGCTTAATATCTAGTAAGCATAAATAAAGGAAGCCATTAGGTCATACATATTTTGCGGATGAGGATGTAAGAAATTGTGCGGATGTTCTTCAGATGCGGATATGCGATACACAATATACACATTATGTATAGTGTGTACAATAAATCTGTGTTCTTGTTGGCTCCAACTAATACCTAAATAAAGTTTAAAATTCTCTGATATTTTTTGACGATAAGGTATCGTCAGAACGAACACATTTTTGCTAATTCTACCAAAAAATATTATAAGCTTTATAAGCGAGGGGGGGAAAAAAAGAGGCCAATAAAAAAAACTGCTGCAGCAATTAGCAAAATTCCAACTCAAAGTCGTTGGCTGGAATAAAATATGTAATGGCCTGTGAGGAGGAAGTTAGGAATGGACAGACATCACAGTACAGTGAACAAGCACTGAGCTGTCTCCTTCGCCAGGCGTCTACCATCCTACATTAAAAATGATACTCGACGAGTTTCTCTACGACTTTTCTACACGATATAAACTTGAAGACGAATAGAGAGAAGCCGGAAAGTGGAACAGACAGAAAATTTTGCATGTACGAAATTCGTTAATTTTTTTTCTTTTGGCCTGTAGGACAATGAAAGATGCCCCTTCAGTGGGCGAAACATTTCTATGTAGTTCCTCCTGATAATCGTATCAATCTTTTCCACAGAATCAGGTTAATTCACATACAACAATCCGCTCAAAAATATCGAAAAATGTAAATATACATAAACTGAGAGAACAACATAACTTACCATATATACATAATATATATATATAATTATATATATATATATATATATATTTATATTTATATATATATATATATATATATATATATATATATATATATATATATATATATATATATATATATATATATATATATATATATTATATACATATATGTGTGTGTGTGTGTGTGTGTGTGTGTAAGTAATCACGAACGAGTAGTATTTAGTCAATAACAAGACTGCGACTAGCCAAGGACTCGAACCCGCGTCGTTTTAGCCCGCCTCATGGTGAACGAAAATTCACGACGCTCTAACCCACGGGACCACCCAATCATATAAAGATCACCCATCCAGCACAGCTAGGTGTTTTACCCTGATCCGAGGACATATGATGACGTGGGTGCCTCAGAGCTAATTTCATTCTACTCCTCGAGCGAGTGGTATGTAATCAATAACAACACTGCGACTAGCCGAGGATTCAAACCCGTGTCGTTTTAGATCACTTCATGGTGAATGAAAATTCACGACGCTCTAACCCATGTGACCACCCAATCTTACAAAGATCACTCACCCAGCAGAGCTAGGTGTTTTACCGTGATCCTCAGCTAAGTCGCAGTGTTGTTATTGGTTAAATACCACTCGTTCGTGGTTACAATAATATATATACTGCTTGTGGAGGCTAGTACACCAAACGGGGAGTAGAATGAAATTAGCTGTGAGGCAGCCACACTATCGTATGTCCTCGGATCACGGTAAAACACCTAGGTCTGCTGAGTGGGTAATGTTTGTAGGATTGGGTCGTCCTGTCGGTTAGAGCGTCGAGAATTTTCATATACCATGAGGCGGGCTAAAACGACACAGGTTCAAGTCCTCGGCCAGTCGCATTGTTATATATATATATATATATATATATATATATATATATATATATATATATATATATATATATATATATATATATATATATATAAAGGAAGACTGGAGCTCAGTATGTATCACACACACACACACACACACACACACACACACACGAAATACATTATTCCTCCGCCACTTCAGATATCCCAAGACAACGACATCCAAAGTTTTCAATTCGTTGCAATCTGCACGTCCTGAGAACACAGTTCTTTTCTCAGTAACAGACAAGCTGCCAGTGGTGACTGAGCTGACCTCAATAATTAAACAACGTTGAGAACCGCACGAAAGACAACAGTCAAAGAGTTTGATGCTGACTTATTGTATATTGCATTACCGTGGACGAATAATCTGCTACTGGTAAATCTACAGCTGATTAATCTACTGCTGTTAATCTACTGCTGATTAATCTACTGCTGTTAATCTACTGTTGATTAATCTACTGCTGTTAATCTACTGCTGATTAATCTGTTAATCTACTGTTGATTAATCTACTGCTGTTAATCTACTGCTGATTAATCTACTGTTAATCTACTGCTGTTAATCTACTGCTGTTAATCAACTGCTGTTAATCTACTTAGAAGAATAACAAGAACAAGAGCAACAACAAATAATTTAGTCTTCCTAAAACTCAATATTGCAAATTCAGCTAAAACAATAATGTTTATTTACTACAAAAATAATTAAATAATCCACTTCAAAAAACTGATAATAATGGAATTATCACCAAACTATAAAAATACGGAATTATTCTAAGAATTATATACTTGTTGTTTCAAGACCTGGAAAATATTCTTGGAGTTACAGTCGAACTAATTCTGTAACTAGGAATTATTTTAGAAATTATAATCTTAAGAAAAAATTTCCTAGCATAATAATAATAATAATAATAATAATAATAATAATAATAATAATAATAATAATAATCCCAGTAACACATTGATTATATTACATCTCCCAGGACCAGAATTATTCACAGCTATTAAGAGTAACTTAAGAAATTATAAGTCTCTGGTAAATAAGATATAATTAAGGAATAATTCCTTGAAGAAAATGAACAGAACTGTCTTAAGATATTGTCTTTGTTTAAGAAATTTCCAAAGATATTTGTTTCTTCTTTCTTCTTTCTTATTTGTTTCTTCTTTCTTCTTTGTCTGTGTTCTGGTCACAGTCAATGCCTGATGAAGAAAGTATTGTGCATAAATGTTGCAATCATTGCATATTATTGCACTAGACAGTAGATGTCTATTATTGTAGCAGACAGTAAATGTCTGTTACTGCGTTAGAGAGTAGATGTCTGTCTATTATTGCACTACACAGTAAATGTCTATTACTGCGCTAGACAGTAGATGTCTGTCTATTATTGCACTACACAGTAAATGTCTATTACTGCGCTAGACAGTAGATGTCTGTCTATTATTGCACTACACAGTAGATGTCTGTCTATTACTGCGCTAGACAGTAGATGTCTGTCTATTATTGCACTACATAGTAGATGTCTGTCTATTACTGCGCTAGATAGTAGATGTCTGTCTATTATTGCACTAGACAGTAGATGTCTGTCGATTATTGCACCAAATAGCAGAAGTCTATCACTGCACCAGACAGTAGACACGAGAAAATTATTGTACCAGACAACAGACGCGAGCATATAATTGTACCAGACAACAGACGCGAGCATATAATTGTACCAGACAACAGACGCGAGCATATAATTGTACCAGACAACAGACGCGAGCATATAATTGTACCAGACAACAGACGCGAGCATATAATTGTACCAGACAACAGACGCGAGCATATAATTGTACCAGACAATAGAAGCAAGCATATTATTGAAACACATACTAGAAATGTCTATTATTTACATCAGGTACTAGACATAAGTCTATTCTTGCACCTGATACCAGAAATCAGTCTTTTATTGCACCAGAGAAATTACGCAGATCTATTCTTGCACCAAAGAGAAGTTAGTCTATTCTTAAACGTGATAATAGAAGTACACTGTAATTCTATTATTGCACCAGAGAGTAAAAATAAATCTATTATTGCACCAGACCTTAGATATCAGTCTATTATTACACCAGGCATTAGAAATCAATCTATTATTGGATTAGACATTAGAAATCAGTCTATTATTGCACTAGACACTAGAAATCAGTCTATTATTGCACTAGACACTAGAAATCAGTCTATTATTGCACTAGACACGAGAAGTCTGTTATTGCACTAGACACTAGAAATCTATTATTGCAACGTAGAGTAGCAACAAGTCTGTTACTGCAGCAAACATTAGAGAAAGCTCTATTGTAGGAACGTTGTTGGACGTTAGGAACAAATAATTACACAAGAAATCTATAAACTAGAAGGTATTATGCCTGAGTCTAGAGATGACTTTCTTCTTAGATAAAATAGAATTTAATACAACCGTTACTGCACTAGAAACTAGAAATAAAATTGCTGTCTATTCTAAAATAACTCTAGTATTGCACAAAGCATTAAAAGTCCATTATTGCAACAAATACTGGAAGTCAGTTATTACACACAAGATACTGGAAGTCAGTTATTACACACCAGATACTGGAAGTCAGTTATTACACACCAGATACTGGAAGTCAGTTATTGCACAAAATATACTGGAAGTTAGTTATTGCACAAAATATGCTGGAAGTCAATTATTGCACAAATGATACTTGAAGTCAGTTATTGCACATTAGATACTGGAAGTCAGTTATTGCACACCAGATACTGGAAGTCAGTTATTGCACACCAGATACTGGAAGTCAGTTATTGCACACCAGATACTGGAAGTCAGTTATTGCACACCAGATACTGGAAGTCGGTTATTGCACACCAGATACTGGAAGTCAGTTATTGCACACCAGATACTGGAAGTCAGTTATTGCACACCAGATACTGGAAGTCAGTTATTGCACACCAGATACTGGAAGTCAGTTATTGCACATTAGATACTGGAAGTCAGTTATTGCACACCAGATACTGGAAGTCAGTTATTACACACCAGATACTGGAAGTCAGTTATTGCACATCAAATACTACAAGTCAATTATTGCACAAAAGATACTGGAAGTTAGTTATTGCACACCAGATACTGGAAGTCGGTTATTGCACACCAGATACTGGAAGTAAGTTATTGCACACCAGATACTGGAAGTCAGTTATTGCACATTAGATACTGGAAGTCAGTTATTGCACACCAGATACTGGAAGTCGGTTATTGTACACCAGATACTGGAAGTAAGTTATTGCACACCAGATACTTGAAGTCAGTTATTGCACATTAGATACTGGAAGTCAGTTATTGCACACCAGATACTGGAAGTCGGTTATTGCACACCAGATACTGGAAGTAAGTTATTGCACACCAGATACTGGAAGTCAGTTATTGCACACCAGATAGTGCAAGTCAGTTATTGCGCAAAAGATACTGGAAGTCAGTTATTGCACACCAGATACTGGAAGATAATTACATACCAGATGCTGGAAAATAATTATTACATACCAGATACTGGAAGATAATTATTACATACCAGATACTGGAAGATAATTATTACATACCAGATACTGGAAGATAATTATTACATACCTGATATTAGAAGTCAATTATTGAACACTAGATAACAGAAGTCACTTATTGTACAAATTACTAGAAGTCAATTATTGCACAAGAGATACTAGAAGTCAATTATCACACAAGGGATACTAGATGTCAGTTATTGCACAATAGATAATAAAAGTCAAATATTGCACCAGATACTAGAAGTCAATTATTGTACGAATTACTAGAAGTTAATTATTGCTAATTATTAGAAGTCAGTTATTGCACCTGTTACTAGATATCAACTATTGCACCTGCTACTAGATATCAACCTGTTACTAGATATCAACCTATTACTAGATATCAACCTGTTACTAGATAACTAGATATCACACACTAGAGCAATGTAGTTCGTACTAGAAAGTTTTAACAAGAATAGTTCCCGTATTGAGCATAATACTAGAACGAAGTCACTGGACTGCACGTCATTCTAGAAATAAGTTCAATATTGCACTAGACACTAGAAATAAAAATACTCCCGGAACGTAGAATATAGTTATTTAATAATCTAGATACTAGTTTTAGGAATTATAGCAAATTCTAGTACTGATACATACACTAGAAGTCAGAGGTCGCACTAGACAGCAGGAGGAAGTCAAATATTGGGCTAAAAATGGGAAGGAAGATAAATAATTTACACTACAACAGGAGGAAGTCAAATATAACGTTGTACACCCAAAGGAAGTTAAATATTGTCTAGAAACTAGGAGAAAGTCAAATATTGATATAGAAACCAGGAAGAAGTCAAAAATTGCACTATACACCCGGAGGATGTCAAATATTGCTCCGAAAACCATGCAGAAAACATGTACTAGAAACCCGGAGGAAGTCAAATATTGCCTTAGAAACCCGGAGGAAGTCAAATATTGCCTTAGAAACCCGGAGGAAGTCAAATATTGCCTTAGAAACCCGGAGGAAGTCAAATATTGCCTTAGAAACCCGGAGGAAGTCAAATATTGCCTTAGAAACCCGGAGGAAGTCAAATATTGCCTTAGAAACCCGGAGGAAGTCAAATATTGCCTTAGAAACCCGAAGTCAAATATTGCCTTAGAAACCCGGAGGAAGTCAAATATTGCCTTAGAAACCCGGAGGAAGTCAAATATTGCACTTTACAACAGGAGGAAGTCAAATATTGTACTAAACACCAGGAGGAAGTCAAATATTGCACTATACAACAGGAGGAAGTCAAATATTGTGCTAAACACCAGGACGAAGTCAAATATTGCACTATACAACAGGAGGAAGTCAAATATTGTACTAAACACCAGGACGAAGTCAAATATTGCACTATACAACAGGAGGAAGTCAAATATTGCACTAAACACCAGGACGAAGTCAAATATTGCACTATACAACAGGAGGAAGTCAAATATTGTACTAAACACCAGGACGAAGTCAAATATTGCACTATACAGCAGGAGGAAGTCAAATATTGCCTTAGAAACCCGGAGGAAGTCAAATATTGCACTATACAACAGGAGGAAGTCAAATATTGTGCTAAACACCAGGACGAAGTCAAATATTGCACTATACAACAGGAGGAAGTCAAATATTGTACTAAACACCAGGACGAAGTCAAATATTGCACTACACAGCAGGAGGAAGTCAAATATTGCACTAAACACGAGGACGAAGTCAAATATTGCACTATACAGCAGGAGGAAGTCAAATATTGTACTAAACACCAGGACGAAGTCAAATATTGCACTATACAGCAGGAGGAAGTCAAATATTGTACCAAGCACCAGGACGAAGTCAAATATTGCATTATACAACAGGAGGAAGTCAAATATTGTACTAAACACGAGGACGAAGTCAAATATTGCACTATACAACAGGAGGAAGTCAAATATTGTACTAAACACCAGGACGAAGTCAAATATTGCACTATACAACAGGAGGAAGTCAAATATTGTACTAAACACCAGGACGAAGTCAAATACTATTGCACTAAACACCAGGACGAAGTCAAATATTGCACTATACAACAGGAGGAAGTCAAATATTGTACTGAACACCAGGACGAAGTCAAATATTGCACTATACAACAGGAGGAATTCAAATATTGTACTAAACACCAGGACGAAGTCATATATTGCACTATGCAACAGAAGGAAGTCAAATATTGTACTAAACACCAGGACGAAGTCAAATACTATTGCACTAAGCACCAGGACGAAGTCAAATATTGCACTATACAACAGGAGGAAGTCAAATATTGTACTAAACCCCAGGACGAAGTCAAATATTGCACTATACAACAGGAGGAATTCAAATATTGTACTAAACACCAGGACGAAGTCAAATACTATTGCACTAAACACCAGGACGAAGTCAAATATTGCACTATACTACAGAAGGAATTCAAATATTGTACTAAACACCAGGACGAAGTCAAATATTGCACTGCACACCAGGAAGAAGTCAAATATTGCACTGCACACCAGGAAGAAGTCAAATATTGCACTACACACCAGGAAGAAGTCAAATACTGCACTGCACACCAGGAAGAAGTCAAATACTGCACTGCACACCAGGAGGAAGTCAAATATAACACTGCACACCAGGAGGAAGTGAAATATTGCACTGCACACCAGGAGGAAGTGAAATATTGCTATGCACACCAGGAAGAAGTCAAATACTGCACTGCACACCAGGAGGAAGTCAAATATAACACTGCACACCAGGAGGAAGTGAAATATTGCACTGCACACCAGGAGGAAGTGAAATATTGCTATGCACACCAGGAGGATGTCAAATATTGCACCATACATAAGGAGGAAGTCAACAATTGCACTATACACCAGGAGGAAGCCAAATATTGCACTGTACAGTGTAAACTTTATTACACTAGATACCAGAAACATATCTTTCATTATACTATATACTAGAAATATATCTCTTATTCCAGATACTAGAAATATATATATCTTATTCCAGATGCTAGAAATATATCTCTTATTCCAGATGCTAGAAATATATCTCTTATTCCAGATGCTAGAAATATATCTCTTATTCCAGATGCTAGAAATATATCTCTTATTCCAGATGTTAGAAATATATCTCTTATTCCAGATACTAGAAATATATCTCTTATTCCAGATACTAGAAATATATCTCTTATTCCAGATACTAGAAATATATCTCTTATTCCAGATACTAGAAATATATATCTTATTCCAGATACTAGAAATATATATATCTTATTCCAGATGCTAGAAATATATCTCTTATTCCAGATGCTAGAAATATATCTCTTATTCCAGATGCTAGAAATATATCTCTTATTCCAGATGCTAGAAATATATCTCTTATTCCAGATGCTAGAAATATATCTCTTATTCCAGATGCTAGAAATATATCTCTTATTCCAGATGCTAGAAATATATCTCTTATTCCAGATGCTAGAAATATATCTCTTATTCCAGATGCTAGAAATTTATCTCTTATTCCAGATGCTAGAAATATATCTCTTATTCCAGATACTAGAAATATATCTCTTATTCCAGATGCTAGAAATATATCTCTTATTCCAGATGCTAGAAATATATCTCTTATTCCAGATACTAGAAATATATCTCTTATTCCAGATGCTAGAAATATATCTCTTATTCCAGATGCTAGAAATATATCTCTTATTCCAGATACTAGAAATATATCTCTTATTCCAGATACTAGAAATATATCTCTTATTCCAGATGCTAGAAATATATCTCTTATTCCAGATGCTAGAAATATATCTCTTATTCCAGATGCTAGAAATATATCTCTTATTCCAGATGCTAGAAATATATCTCTTATTCCAGATGCTAGAAATATATCTCTTATTCCAGATGCTAGAAATCTATCTCTTATTCCAGATACTAGAAATATATCTCTTATTCCAGATACTAGAAATATATCTCTTATTCCAGATGCTAGAAATATATCTCTTATTCCAGATGCTAGAAATATATATCTTATTCCAGATGCTAGAAATATATCTCTTATTCCAGATGCTAGAAATATATCTCTTATTTCAGATGCTAGAAATTTATCTCTTATTCCAGATGCTAGAAATATATCTCTTATTCCAGATACTAGAAATATATCTCTTATTCCAGATGCTAGAAATATATCTCTTATTCCAGATGCTAGAAATATATCTCTTATTCCAGATGCTAGAAATATATCTCTTATTCCAGATACTAGAAATATATCTCTTATTCCAGATGCTAGAAATATATCTCTTATTCCAGATGCTAGAAATATATCTCTTATTCCAGATGCTAGAAATATATCTCTTATTCCAGATGCTAGAAATATATCTCTTATTCCAGATGCTAGAAATATATCTCTTATTCCAGATCTAGAAATCTATCTCCCAGATACTAGAAATATATCTCTTATTCCAGATACTAGAAATATATCTCTTATTCCAGATACTAGAAATATATCTCTTATTCCAGATACTAGAAATATATCTCTTATTCCAGATACTAGAAATATATCTCTTATTCCAGATGCTAGAAATATATCTCTTATTCCAAATACTAGAAATATATCTCTTATTCCAGATACTAGAAATATATCTCTTATTCCAGATACTAGAAATATATCTCTTATTCCAGATACTAGAAATATATCTCTTATTCCAGATACTAGAAATATATCTCTTATTCCAGATACTAGAAATACATCTCTTATTCCAGATACTAGAAATATATCTCTTATTCCAGATGCTAGAAATATATCTCTTATTCCAGATGCTAGAAATATATATCTTATTCCAGATACTAGAAATATATCTCTTATTCCAGACACTAGAAATATATATCTTATTCCAGATGCTAGAAATATATCTCTTATTCCAGATGCTAGAAATATATATCTTATTCCAGATACTAGAAATATATCTCTTATTCCAGATGCTAGAAATATACTTCAGAAGTAAATAATTAACAAAGCACTAGAAGTATCACTCTTAGAAACTAGAATAATTCTAGTATTGCTTTAGACAGAGTCACAGCACCAAAATGAGCCAATATAATGCACAATTCACCACAGCACAATGACGCTCATCATACAACCATACTTAAGTCATTATTCAGCATCATAAAATACATCTCAGCACCATAAAATACATCTCAGCACCATAAAATACATCTCAGCACCATAAAATACATCTCAGCACCATAAAATACATCTCAGCACCATAAAATACATCTCAGCACCATAAAATACATCTCAGCACCATAAAATACATCTCAACACCAGAAAATACATCTCAGCACCATAAAATACATCTCAGCATCATAAAATACATCATAAATTACATCTCAGCACCATAAAATACATCTCAGCACCATAAAATACATCTCAGCACCATAAAATACATCTCAGCACCATAAAATACATCTCAGCACCATAAAATACATCTCAGCACCATAAAATACATCTCAGCACCATAAAATACATCTCAGCACCATAAAATACATCTCAGCACCATAAAATACATCTCAGCACCATAAAATATATCTCAGCACCATAAAATACATCTCAGCACCATAAAATACATCTAAACACCATAAAATAGATCTCAGCACCATAAAATACATCTCAACACCATAAAATACATATCAGCACCATAAAATACATCTAAACACCATAAAATACATCTAAACACCATAAAATACATCTCAGCACCATAAAATACATATCAGCACCATAAAATACATCTCAGCACCATAAAATACATCTAAACACCATAAAATAGATCTCAGCACAGTAAAATACATCTCAGCACCATAAAATACATCTCAGCACCATAAAATACATCTAAACACCATAAAATAGATCTCAGCACCATAAAATACATCTCAACACCATAAAATACATATCAGCACCATAAAATACATCTAAACACCATAAAATACATCTAAACACCATAAAATACATCTCAGCACCATAAAATACATCTAAACACCATAAAATAGATCTCAGCACAGTAAAATACATCTCAACACCATAAAATACATCTCAGCACCATAAAATAGATCTCAACACCATAAAATACATATCAGTACCATAAAATACATCTCAGCACCACAAAATACATCTCAGCACCACGAAATACATCTCAGCACCACAAAATACATCTCAGCACCATAAAATACGTCTCAGCACCATAAAATACATCTCAACATCATAAAATACATCTCAGCACCATAAAATACATCTCAGCACCATAAAATACATCTCAGCACCACAAAATGCATCTCAGCACCATAAAATACATCTCAGCACCATAAAATACATCTCAGCACCACAAAATACATCTCGACACCATAAAATACATCTCAGCACCATAAAATACATCTCAGCACCATAAAATGCATCTCAGCACCGTAAAATACATCTCAGCACCATAAAATACATCTCGACATCATTAATACACCCTAGAGTCATCATGCACTAAAATCTATTATTCCACTTGGCTAATTAAGTATTTTTTTCTTTATTATCAATAAGTCTATTTTTGCTGCTGACTCTAAAAATCTATTATTCAACTTGTTACTAGAGTCTATTATCATATTGGTACTAGAAGGCTATCATTGCACTCGATACTAGAAATAAGTTACTGCATTCGATATTAGAAGTCTGTTATTGCCCTTGAAACTAGAAGTCTATTGCTATATTGAAACTAAAAATCTATTATTGCACTTGATACTAAAAGTCTATTGTTGTATTGAAACTAAAAGTCTATTATTGCAATTGATACTAAAAGTCTATTGTTGTATTGAAACTAAAAGTCTATTATTGCAATTGATACTAAAAGTCTATTGTTGTATTGAAACTAAAAGTCTATTATTGCAATTGATACTAAAAGTCTATTGTTGTATTGAAACTAAAAATCTATTATTGCACTTGATACTAAAAGTCTATTGTTGTATTGAAACAAAGTCTATTATTGCAATTGATACTAAAAGTCTATTATTGCACTTGATACTAAAAGTCTATTATTGCACTTGATACTAAAAGTCTATTGTTGTAGTAAAACGAGAAATCTATTATTGCACTTGATACTAGATGTCTATTGTTGTACTAAAACTAGAAACTTATTATTGCATTTGGTACTATGAGTCTATTATTGCACTAGGCACTAGACGTCTGTTATTGCACTAGACACTAGAAGTCTATTATCTCTCTTGATACTAAAAATCTATTGTAACACGACAATAGAGGCTAGTCTGCAGTTACACACAACAATAGAGATCAGTCTATTAGTGCACCCTACATCAGAAGTCGGTCTATTATTGCACATCGCACTAGGAATCTAGCAGTAACTGTCGATCAGGCGATAAAAATAAGTCTATTATCACAATAGATACTAGGAAGTAATAAGTAATTCTATTATTGCACCGGAAACTAGAAACAATTCTACTTTTGATTGTTTTTGACTAGAATTGATTATCTTATTACCTAATGAGCTAGAAATAGATTTACTATTGCACTAGATACAATAAATTAGTCTATTGTAATAAATTAGTCTATTTCAATAAATAATTGCGATAAGTCTATAGAAATTAATAAATCTATTGGGATAAATAAATCTATTGGGATAAATAAGTCTATTTGGACAAGTCTATTGGGATAAATAAGTCTATTTGGACAAGTCTATTGGGATAAATAAGTCTATTTGGACAAGTCTATTGGGATAAATAAATCTATTTGGACAAGTCTGTTGGGATAAATAAGTCTATTTGGACAAGTCTATTGGGGTAAATAAGTCTATTGGGATAAATAAGTCTATTGGGATAAATAAGTCTATTGGGATATATAAATCTATTGGGATAAATAAGTCTATTGGGATATATAACTCTATTGGGATAAATAAGTCTATTGGGATATATAAATCTATTAGGATATATAAGTCTATTGGGGTAAATAAGTCTATTGCAACAAATAAGTCAATTGCCACAAATAAGTCTACTGAGCAGTTGATGAATAAGACACACGTGCAACAGTTTGGTATCTTAATTGTTAAAACGTTTCGCCCACATTAGTAGGTTTCTTCAGTTAGTAAAAACACCTAACAGTTGCACGTATGTCTGCACAACAACAGATGTTAAGTCTATTATTTCACAAGTCAATAAAAGCAAGTCAAACGTTATATTCAACAATAGAAGTATATTATTGCACGTTATACTAGTAACAAGTCTTTTGTTGCACGCCACACTCAAAGTATTTTTCCACATCTCTCTGTAATAAGTAGTGTGAGTAGTGGTAGAGGCACAAGACAGGGAGGTGAAGCCAGACGATAGTTGTAGAAGCAGTAGTAATAGAATTGTAGTAGTAGCAGAAGTAGTAGTAGTAGTATATTAGTGGTAGTATTAGCAGTAGTACTAGTAGTAGTAGTAGATTAGTAGTAGTAGATTAGTAGTAGCAGAATTAGTAGTAGTAGTAGTAGTATAGTAGTGGTAGTATTAGCAGTAGTGCTAGTAGTAGTAGTAGATTAGTAGTAACAGTAGTAGTAGAGTTGTAGTAGTAATAGTAATAATAGTAGTAATAGTAATAGCAGAATTAGTAGTAGTAATAGTAATAGCAGAATTAGTAGTAGTAATAGTAATAGCAGTATTAGTAGCAGTAGTAATAGTAATAGCAGTAGTAGCAGTAACAACAGTAATATCAGTATTAGTAGTAACAGTAATAGCAGTATTAGTAGTAAGAGTAATAGCAGTAGTAGTAGTAGTAATAATAATAATGGTAATAGCAGTAGTAGTAGTAGTAGTAGTAATAATAATAATGGTAATAGCAGTATTAGTAGTAATAATAGCAGTAGTAGTAGTAATAATAGTAATAGTAGTAATAATAGTAATAGCAGTAGTAATAATAGCACTAGTAGTAATAATAGCAGTAGAAGTAATAGTAATAGTAGTAGTAGTAGTAATAATGGCAGTAGTTGTAGTAGTAATAGCAGTGGTAGTATTAATAATAGTAATAGCAGTAGTAGAACAAAGTCTCAATACCATAACATGAACAATACATAAATAACTCTCACACAGGAGAGAGAAAAGATACGACGACGTGTCGGTCCGACTTGTACCATTTACAAAGTCCCATGTGAGGGTCATTTATCCACTGTAGAAGTGGAGCAAGTCTGTGGACAAGAAAAGGGAGCTCTGCAGGAGAGCTAATGACCCTCGAGCCTGAGTCTAAAAACACAGGAAGGGGGGAAGGGGGAGGAACTGAAGAACACCCCTAGACAGAAATATGTTATTGCCCATCACACTAGCAATAAGTTAGTTATTGCACATTACATTGCAAATCTATTATTTCACACTATTTCACAGGTCTATTTTCATATAGTGTATTTTTTTCATATAGTGACATGTGTAAATTACCCACCAGGATGACCCCCCAACCCCCCCCCCCCCTCTCCAAAAAACGTCAAAATGACTTATTTTCATTAGAAATCTAGATTTCAACATACTGTTGTACTCTTGTGCACGTTAATGGAAGTCTTAGAAAAATCATTAGATTTTTTTTATATTATATGCTATTTTTTCTTTATATAAGTGATCTTTTTAAATGTATTGAAACTTAATTTAGTGTCATGATATACAAAATAAGTTTTTTGGGTACAGCGTTTTAGAAAAATAACCCAAAAATAGTCATTTTGCTAGTTAAGGAAGACTTGCAGAACAAGCTTTCGTTAGGTCAACGTTTCGCCCTGTGTATAGCTTTATCAAGTCGCAGAGCGAAACGTTATTCCAGCAAAACATTCGTTCTGTAACGTCTCTCTTCTCATCACTACATTTGCACTGAACTTATTACAGAATGTTTAGTTCAAACTCTTTAATTTTTCAATCTCGTTATCGAGTTATAGAAGATAAATACGTAGATGATCGAAAACTACATAACACAGACGATAGGATCAGAGCTTTTGTTCCACTCCCCTTATGGCTATTTTTTTCGAGGCACACTCAAGACTTGGTTTGCGTGACCACAAACGGCTCCTAATGAGGATTTACAATATCTTACTGAACCATACAGTAACTTAAACACCTAGATAATATACCAAAGTCCTTAATGTTGGTAGAAGCAGATAGTTCTTAGCAGATAGCTTCGTTGTGGACTTCGAAGTCTTCTGCTATCAGTCTTTGCCCTGTCTTCTCAGCAGACAGCATCAGTGAAAATTTCAACGTCCTCTGGTCTTTGCCTTGCCCATGTACTTCTATGTACTCCTATTTTGAGATTTCCACGTATTTGCGTGTCTAAATAGTCTCATTTGAAAAAGAGAGAGTAGCTTCCAGCCTAGTAGTACAGCCTTTGACTCATAACCTATAGACCCGGGCTCAATTAATGGCGTATGGTCACTAATGGGCAAGTTTCTTTGCTCCTGTTTTCCGCTGATTATCTAGCAGTAAATAGGTTCGTATGTTTTAGATGACTGTTGTGGGTGGCATCCTGGTAAGGTAAAGATAGGGCTGGACTTGGAAACGAAGTGAGATAGGATCACAGCTCTCAGCTTGTAAAATGAGCTGAGGTAGGATAGCAGAGAGAGAGAGAGAGAGAGAGAGAGAGAGAGAGAGAGAGAGAGAGAGAGAGAGAGAGAGAGAGAGAGAGAGAGAGAGAGAGAGAGAGAGAGAGAGAGAGAGAGAGAGTCCATACCCTCTCAACATAACTACACATCAACAGATCAAGCTGACTGTGAGGGAAGGCGGCATGGAACGCAATATTTCAACACGCACCACCGCGTCTTATAGCACTGGAGAAGAGAGCTACCAGCATAGCACATAGCGCTGGTGAACAAGTGAACATTACACATGAACCCGGGTGAACATTTCTTTATCATAGCACTGAATAAATACTTCCTACACACACACACACACACACATATATATATATATATATATATATATATATATATATATATATATATATATATATATATATATATATATATATATATTATATATATATGTTTACAGTGGCTGGAACTTACCACTCTACAGTGGCTGGAACTTACCACTGTAGAGTGGCTGGAACTTACCACTGTAGAGTGGCTGGAACTTACCACTGTAGAGTGGCTGGAACTTACCACTGTAGAGTGGCTGGAACTTACCACTGTAGAGTGGCTGGAACTTACCACTGTAGAGTGGCTGGAACTTACCACTGTACAGTGGCTGGAACTTACCACTGTAGAGTGGCTGGAACTTACCACTGTACAGTGGCTGGAACTTACCACTGTACAGTGGCTGGAACTTACCACTGTAGAGTGGCTGGAACTTACCACTGTAGAGTGGCTGGAACTTACCACTGTAGAGTGGCTGGAACTTACCACTGCAGAGTGGCTGGAACTTACCACTGTAGAGTGGCTGGAACTTACCACTGTAGAGTGGCTGGAACTTACCACTGTAGAGTGGCTGGAACTTACCACTCTACAGTGGCTGGAACTTACCACTCTACAGTGGCTGGAACTTACCACTGTAGAGTGGCTGGAACTTACCACTGCACAGTGGCTGGAACTTACCACTGCACAGTGGCTGGAACTTACCACTGTAGAGTGGCTGGAACTTACCACTGTAGAGTGGCTGGAACTTACCACTGCACAGTGGCTGGAACTTACCACTGCACAGTGGCTGGAACTTACCACTGTAGAGTGGCTGGAACTTACCACTGTAGAGTGGCTGGAACTTACCACTGCACAGTGGCTGGAACTTACCACTGCACAGTGGCTGGAACTTGCCTCAACTAACCCTGAAGTTGGAGAGGAACTTTAGACAACTTTTGGGAAGATTGCAAATTAGACCTAGACAACAACACACACACACAAATTTTTTTCCATCCACTACTAAGAAAAGTGCTTAATTTTAGCCTCGTAATTAATGAGCACTGAAAATCGAGACTTTCCATTTCATATGAAAAATATATATAATTTTACATATAATTTTTTCCCCTTAAAATACAGCTTAAAAATTCGTATTTCCACGCATTACAACATCTATTATATGCAAAGTGAAGCTGAAATAGCCTTTTATTACAGTTCTTTCTCTCTCATTGGCTATCCTCTCAGTGCGCAAAAACCTACTTCTCTTTCTTGATTAACTTTGTCTCCTAAAAACCACTGTTGTGAAAAATCCTATGCTTTGCCATCCCCATACTTCTAACTTACAAAAGCTTAAAGCACCGCCTTCCGTCCTCTGGCTATCAAACGTGTGATTCGTCAAGCTGATTCACCTCGTAGTAATCTGTTTCATATCTCTCTCTCTCTCTCTCTCTCGCAACTCATACTTCCGGTGGCTATTTAATTTCCTGCGTATCTTGTCCTTTATAATACACTGTTGGAAACTATCCTCCCTCTCTGAAAAACTTAAAGAACACAGTAGAAATGTTCGCCTTACTGGCACTAACAAACCCCTTTTCTGTACATCGGTGTCATGTATATAATATATATATGAATATGACACAATATGCGGTATATGTCATTTTATTGAGATGTTTCGCCCATCGGGGTCTTCATCAATTTCCACAGACTGATAAAGAATTAATAAAATCCCTGGTGGGCGAAACATATTCTCAATAGAATGCTGTATACTGTACAAAGTGTCTTAATATAGAGTGCTCACATTCTGTTATATCAGAGATCTTAGCTATGCTACAGAATGATCCTCTGCTAGAATGATGTGCTAAAATGATCTAATTCCTCCTGGCGAACGAATTACCATCGTCTCTCAGAGATGTATACCTGGAGATACCTGGAGACGGTTCCGGGGGCTAACGCCCCCAATGCTCTATTCAATCAGGCTGTTACTACCTTCGCTGTCTTCTTGCTTCTTTCTCTGGTCTGTCTCTCCGAAATTATCTTCATTTGTACTTTCTTCCGCTGTCTTCGCCTGTAGACTTTATACAGTATACAGGCCTGAACTGGTTCTTAATTTCTCTTGCTTTCTTGACCAATTGTGGCTTTGATAACGGTTCAGTACGGACCCGAAACCTCGTCTAAAGGTCTCTCTCTAAATCTGAACGAGGTGGCATCTGTAAGACCGGTACTAGAGTACGCTGCGCCAGCGTAGAACCCTTACCTCGTCAAACATACGAAGAAATATTAGAAAGTTTAGAAGTTAGCTCACCTCACAACGCTTGCATTGTGAGATAAGGTCAGTATAGAGCTTCGTCAAGTTCAAGACTTCGAAAAGCTCTACACAGAGCTAAACGATGTTCCAATTTGTTCTGTGACGAACGTATTTCCTTCGCTATTATGGAAAAT
Organism: Cherax quadricarinatus; assembly: GCF_038502225.1. Taxonomy (NCBI): domain Eukaryota; kingdom Metazoa; phylum Arthropoda; class Malacostraca; order Decapoda; family Parastacidae; genus Cherax; species Cherax quadricarinatus. Next base: position 2,641,404 of record NC_091358.1, read on the forward strand.
ACGTCGTTCGAACTTAAATAAGATGTATTTGAATTTACACGAAATGCATTTGAACTTACATAAAATATATCTGAACTTATATAAAACGCATTTGAACTTATATCAAATGCATTTGGAGGCATTGTAGTCTAGGCCTGCTCAAAACATGGATTCAAAAGCACAAAGGAGAGAACCCCAACGAATGCAGAGTATAAGGAACACCAGATAAACCAAGTCCCTAAAGAGGGGGCCCAAGAACTGGAGCTTAACATCTTCAAACATCTGGTATATATATATATATATATATATATGTCGTGCCGAATAGGCAGAACTTGCGATCTTGGCTTAAATAGCAACGTTCATCTTGCCATATAGGACAAGTGAAAATTTGTGTATGCAATAATTTCGCCAAAATCATTCTGAACCTAACGAAAAAAATATATTTGATTGTGTTTGTTTAGTATTAAATTACTGTAAACGTATTTAAAATATATTTAGTAGGGTTAGGCTAAAATAAATTGTTCTTGTTATAATAAGGTTAGGTAAGTTTTCTAAGATTCTTTTGGTGCAAAAGTAAAAACTTTTACATTAACATTAATGAAAAAAATATATCTTTAAACGTATAAGAGAAAATTTCAGAAAGGACTTAATTTTAAATGAGTTCTTGCTAATTGACCAGTTTTACATATTCGGCACGACATTATATATATATATATATATATATATATATATATATATATATATATATATATATATATATATATATATATATATATATATTATATACACACATCAGATGTTTTACATTTATATTCAGTATATATCTATTTATCTATCGATCTATCTCCGGCCACTTCACAGTCGGGGACACAAAACCCCCGAGAGAGAGGCACAAAATGGCGGCGGCCTCCCAAAACACACACACACACACACACAAACACACACACACACACACACACACACACACACACACACGGGCCAGGAGCTATGAATCAACCCCTGTAACCACAACTAGGCGAGTACAACTAGGTGAGTTCGCATTCTCACTCTTGAAGGCAAAGAGGCTGCTCCATTAGCTAGAATTCAACTCTCGAAAGAAAATAAGGGACCAGGAGCTGTATTTCAACCGTGTAAGTTAGAGATAAGTGAGGACACACGTATAACATTTTGGCATCACAAGTATATGGATGTGTCTGCAGTAGGTACAGATAGCAGCAGCTACAGGGATCAGCAGCTACAGGGAGCAGCAGCTACAGGGAGAAATAGCTACAAGGATAAACAGCTACAGGGAGAAACAGCTACAGGAAGAAACAGCTACAGGGAGAAACAGCTACAGGGAGAAACAGCTACAGGGTGTAGCAGCTACAGGGAGTAGGATCTACAGGGAGTAGCAGCTACAGGGAGCAGCAGGAACAGGGAGCGGCAGCTACAGGGAGAAACAGCTACAGGGAGAAACAGCTACAGGGAGAAACAGCTACAGGGAGTAGCAGCTACAGGGAGCAGCAGGAATAGGGAGCAGCAGGAACAGGGAACAGCAGCTACAGGGAGCAACAGCTACAGGGAGAAACAGCTACAGGGAGCAGCAGGAAGGAAGGAGCAGCAGGTACAGGAAGCAGCAGGTACAGTTAGGAGGTATAGGAGCAGCAAGTACAGGGAGCAGCAAGAACAGGGAGCAGCAGATACAGGGAGCAGCAGATACAGGGAGCAGCAGATACAGGGAGCATCAGGTACAAGAAGCAGCAGGTACAGGGAGCATCAGGTACAAGAAGCAGCAGGTACAGGGAGCAGCAGGTACAGGGAGCAGCAGGTACAGGAAGCAGCAGGTACACGGAGCAGCAGGTACAGGGAGCAGCAGGTATAGGGAGCAGCAGGTACAGGGAGCAGCAGGTACAGGGAGCAGCAGGTATAGGGAGCAGCAGGTACACGGATCAGCAGGTACAGTTAGCAGCACTTGCAGTTGGCAGCAGGTACAGTTAGCAGCACTTACAGTTAGCAACAGGTACAGGGAGCAGCAGGTACAGTTAGCAGCACTTACAGTTAGCAGCACTTACAGTTAGCAGCAGGTACAGTTAGCAGCACTTACAGTTAGCAGCAGGTACAGTTAGCAGCAGGTTCAGGAAACATCAGGTACAGGCTGCTGCGGGTGCAGGGAACAGCAGACACAGGAAGCAGCAGATACAATGGGCATCATTTACGGGAAAAAGCAGGTACAGGGAGCAGCAGCAGCAGCAGGTATAAGCAGCAGCAGGTATAAGCAGCAGCAGGTATAAGCAGCAGCAGGTATAAGAAGCAGCAGGTATAAGCAGCAGCAGGTATAAGAAGCAGCAGGTATAAGCAGCAGCAGGTATAAGCAGCAGCAGGTATAAGAAGCAGCAGGTATAAGCAGCAGCAGGTATAAGCAGCAGCAGGTATAAGCAGCAGCAGGTATAAGCAGCAGCAGGTATAAGAAGCAGCAGGTATAAGCAGCAGCAGGTATAAGCAGCAGCAGGTATAAGCAGCAGCAGGTATAAGCAGCAGCAGGTATAAGCAGCAGCAGGTATAAGCAGCAGCAGGTATAAGCAGCAGCAGGTATAAGCAGCAGCAGGTATAAGCAGCAGCAGGTATAAGCAGCAGCAGGTATAAGCAGCAGCAGGTATAAGCAGCAGCAGGTATAAGCAGCAGCAGGTATAAGCAGCAGCAGGTATAAGCAGCAGCAGGTATAAGCAGCAGCAGGTATAAGCAGCAGCAGGTATAAGCAGCAGCAGGTATAAGCAGCAGCAGGTATAAGCAGCAGCAGGTATAAGCAGCAGCAGGTATAAGCAGCAGCAGGTATAAGCAGCAGCAGGTATAAGCAGCAGCAGGTATAAGCAGCAGCAGGTATAAGCAGCAGCAGGTATAAGCAGCAGCAGGTATAAGCAGCAGCAGGTATAAGCAGCAGCAGGTATAAGCAGCAGCAGGTATAAGCAGCAGCAGGTATAAGCAGCAGCAGGTACCTGAAGCAGTTACAAGGAACAGTAACTGAAAGACACACAAGAAATTATAGGTGCAGTTACTGCTGGTGGTTCAGTTGGATGTTACTGATGGATGTTACAGCTGGATGTTACAGCTGGGTGTTATAGCTGGATGTTACAGCTGGATGTTATGGTTGGATGTTACTGATGGATGTTATGGTTGGATGTTACTGATGGATGTTATGGTTGGATGTTACTGATGGATGTTATGGTTGGATGTTACAGCTGGATGTTACAGCTGGATGTTACAGCTGGATGTTACAGTTGGGTGTTACAGTTGGGTGTTACAGCTGGATGTTACAGCTGGATGTTACAGCTGGATGTTACAGCTGGATGTTACAGTTGGGTGTTACAGTTGGGTGTTACAGCTGGATGTTACAGCTGGATGTTACAGTTGGGTGTTACAGTTGGGTGTTACAGTTGGGTGTTACAGTTGGGTGTTACAGTTGGGTGTTACAGTTGGGTGTTACAGCTGGATGTTACAGCTGGATGTTACAGCTGGATGTTACAGTTGGGTGTTACAGTTGGGTGTTACAGCTGGGTGTTACAGCTGGATGTTACAGCTGGATGTTACAGCTGGATGTTACAGTTGGGTGTTACAGTTGGGTGTTACAGCTGGATGTTACAGCTGGGTGTTACAGTTGGGTGTTACAGTTGGGTGTTACAGTTGGGTGTTACAGCTGGGTGTTACAGTTGGGTGTTACAGTTGGGTGTTACAGTTGGGTGTTACAGTTGGGTGTTACAGTTGGGTGTTACAGTTGGGTGTTACAGTTGGGTGTTACAGTTGGGTGTTACAGTTGGGTGTTACAGTTGGGTGTTACAGTTGGGTGTTACAGTTGGGTGTTACAGTTGGGTGTTACAGTTGGGTGTTACAGTTGGGTGTTACAGTTGGATGTTACAGTTGGGTGTTACAGTTGGGTGTTACAGTTGGATGTTACAGTTGGGTGTTACAGTTGGGTGTTACAGTTGGGTGTTACAGTTGGGTGTTACAGTTGGGTGTTACAGTTGGGTGTTACAGTTGGATTTAAAGCATTGAAATTGTGGATTTTACAGAACACAAATCTTTCTCAACCCTAACTTAACAAAATCATAGAAACAAATCGAGATTTGTAGGACAACAAACCTCACCAAACAAAACATACCTTAATAAACACAAGAAGAACCATTATATATTTGAAAACATCTGACACGAATCCAAAAAAACTTTTCCAATATTACCAGACAAAAATTTATAAGTTTTTCTCCATTATAAAAATACGTAAGCACCATAGCATTTAATGGTATATAATGATGGATGATCTACTAGTGTATCGTCTGGCCATTTTCTATACTACTGATGCTATGATATTTCTCTGACAGAGCAACATAATGTAATAGGCGAAACGTCTTCAGAATTAAGATACCCAGGTATTGTACATGTATTTTATTCATCATTTTGCCTATGGTCATACCAAAGGCCCCAATATGAGTGAATTCATGCCTTGCAAATATCTTTCCCAACTCCCCACACCTATTCTCAATATTTACAAATAACTACACCAGCTACCTACCCACATCTTGAACATCTACCTTACAAATAGCAGCGCAATTACCTCTACCTATTTTCCCTAGTTTATACAGCGATTACCACTGCAAATCACTTGGTAAACAGCTAGCGAAATACAATATTTTGCCATACACCAATATTTGCAAATATCCACAATTAAGCCCCAATTTAGAGAATAAAATTTATGATATATTTCGAGTCATTCTGGCCCATTATCAAGTCCTTAAAGCAAAGCAGAGGAACTCCTGTAAACATAGGGAAACGCTACAAATGTTAACATCAAAAGAATCACGTTAGAAGCGACAGTATAATCGTAATTAAACAAGGTGATTTGTTGTTAACTAAGATTTAGAATTTAGATTTTGCCGCAAAAGTGGCTAGTTTACTGTGCACCCCATGTCCCTCCTGTGGTAATTAATAGCTAGTTAATTACAAGCCTCATATCACATAAGGCCATTAACTAGGCCCTGAAAATGGCAAAGGAAAGTACATCTGGATTATAAAGGACATTTAGAGTATATATTTCATCTGTGTCTAACAAATTTAAGAAACTTGTTCAAAGTTTATGGTATCTAATTTTTACCAGTAGGATACATTGGCATATTATATAGATTTCTGCAATGTTTATCATCACTATAATGGTATATAATACCGACAAGCTAATAAGATACATGTATCTTTATTGGCAGAGACGTAATGACAACCAATGGCTTATTTTTCTAGTATAGAGAATAGATGCTGGAGGCTGAGGAAGAAATGGAGAGGTGATCTGAGGTGTTCAGTCCCTTAGCTGTGTTAAATTTTATCAAGACTGAGAGACTGAATACCTCCTGTCAAGACTGTGGGACTGAACACCTCCTGTCAAGACTGTGGGACTGAACACCTCCTGTCAAGACTGTGGGACTGAACACCTCCTGTCAAGACTGTGGGACTGAACACCTCCTGTCAAGACTGTGGGACTGAACACCTCCTGTCAAGACTGAGGAACTGAACACTTCCTGTCAAGACTGAGGAACTGAACACCTCCTGTCAAGACTGAGGAACTGAACACCTCCTGTCAAGACTGTGGGACTGAACACCTCCTGTCAAGACTGTGGGACTCATAGGAAGCGTAGTTTGCTGAGGTACTAGTCACCTCAGATCACATTAATATTCCTCAATGTAACTAAATCCCTGTTTATCATAACACTACATCCAAAGCTCCTGGAAATACAGGCTTCAGTTCCACGAAGAGCACGAACTTCACTATTAAAATACTCTCCTTTATCTGCACATAACTCAAGAAATTATTCCATGTTGGATTTATTAATAGCGTGTGGACGCTAGTAGAGAATTATCATATTCTTGGGGAGGTGGTAAAGACGCGGGAATCATGGAACCTGAGGACTGGAAGGCAGTCAGTCAACTTTGTCCCAAAGAAGTGGAGACTAAGACTTGTGCAACAGGTAATGCTTTGCCGACTAGTGGTTTCCTCAGTCCAATACAGAGAAAAAGATAGATATGAGACAATCAGTCCCTCAGCCTTGAAAAAAAAAACTACTTATCTCTAATTCCCTCCATCAAGAACATTTCGAAAGCATCAAGGCACCAGCCTCGATGACAGCGAGTCACAGAAAAGTTTTAACATTGTTTAACATAAAATTATCCTCATGAAACTGAAACATTTCAGAATCAGGAGCCACTGAAGCTTCATGCATTCCTACCTAACCAAGAAACATCGATACGTAACCTTAAGTTCCATTACCTCTCACAAATGTCCAATCAAAACTGAACGTCCTTATGGCAAGAACTGTATTAATTTTCCCGTATACATAAATGGTCTTCCCAACCGGAGCAAATAAAACTCTCTTCAATACGTAAAAGGTTTTATATATGACAGCCTTTTACCTGGTTTACAAGGTTTTACAAGACAACAGAGAACTCCTGAAAAACAGAGTCCGTACACTCAAGAAAATGAGGTGTTCCTACAATCTTTGATCTCAGTATGTCTGCTAAGAATGTGATGTGAATGGTTTTATGTGAATGGTTTAGTAAAACCGACAAGTTGAAGAATGAGACATGTGCAACTCTTCGGGAATCTTTACTGCAATAAAGATTCCCAAATGTTGCATGTGTGTCTCATTCTTCAACAAATCTGGAAATTGGTGTTGGAAGAGATTATAAGAACGGATATTTTGACAAGTTAATGAGACACATGTGCAACATTTAGGTACCTGCACATGTGTCTTATCAAATATCTTCTATATGTGTCCTCTTCCTTGAAGATTAATCTATGTCCAGTTCAAACCATAATTTTGTGATGGTCTTCGAGTGCATTGGTAATACGTTCAGCTCACAAGGATACGACCTGGGTTTAATCCTGAGCGAGTTGGTAAATAAGGGTAAGTTTCTTAATAACTTAGGGGTAAGGCTAGGTTAGGTTCCAGGGGCGTTGACCCCCCTGGACACCCTCCAGGTAGCAGTTATAGGTCACATCTTGGGGAAGGACCTAAAAAATCCCTTTGTAAATAAGAAACTCTGCCACTTTTTCTTATTATTCTGGGTTATTAACCCTGGGGGTTTATAACACAAATAAAATCAGGTTTTTCGTCTACTCCTCTTTCTTCTTGTTCTTGTTCTTTTTCCTCCTCTTCCCTTTCTACCACTTCTTTTCCTTCTACTTCTCCTTCTTTTACTTCTTTCTCCTATTCCTTTCCTACTTCTCTTCTTCCTCTTCCTCCTCCTCCTTCATTTCATTTCAGGTTTTTCGTCTACTCCTCTTCCTTCTTGTTCTTGTTCTTTTTCCTCCTCTTCCCTTTCTACCACTTCTTTTCCTCCTACTTCTCCTTCTTTTACTTCTTTCTCCTATTCCTTTCCTACTTCTCTTCTTCCTCTTCCTCCTCCTCCTTCATTTCCTCTAACCCAGAAACTCACGCAATAAGTAAACATAGCTATTACGTATTATTTTAAAAATTAATAAGACACCTTCCAATATAAATAAGGAGACACATTTCTAGATTAAATATTAAGACCACGTCCAAGAAAATACGTAAAACAGTAGGCATGTTGTGATAATGTTGATAGAATTACCGACAATATGTAAAGTAAAAGGACACAAGTGCAGCTAATGTGACATTTTATTGTGGCAACGTTTCGCTCTCCAGGAGCTTTGTCAAGTCAAGCTCAGCTTGACAAAGCACATGTTTAAAATTACTGATATTACTCACCTGATTCCATCCTCTGGCACACATGAAAACAGAAGGTCGATGAAGTCGCCTGAGGACTTTAGATGTGACTAATGGTGCCTAGTAGGTCTGACTGGTGTTTTTTCGGGTATCCCAGCCAGTTTGTGAGTGACACTCCCGATTCCTGAAGTGATAGGCCTGAGGAGGCTATTAGATTCACGAGTTTTGGGTCACTTAGCCTATCTGATCGAGGGTGACCTCATCAACAAACTGGAAGAGATTTACTTGAAGCATAAACACCTAGACAGTTTTGACGATAAATTCTTACCCAAAATATTTTCGTGGCTCACGAAATCGTAATAACACGATTGTAAACAAAACTCGGAACGGGTGGGGTTTGAATTTAGGACTCGCTTGCCATGAGTTCAAATCCCACTCGTTCCTTGGAACTGTTCAGGTGGTGGCGCAAAGTGCCGACAAATATGAAATGAGACATATGTATTTCAGGGTATTTTATTGAAGAAAATGAAGAAACGATTGGAGGTGAAACGTTTCGTAAATAAAATATCCTAAAACTCTACATATTCTTACATCACTTGTGTAACAGTGTATCAAATACAAATATTTCAATTATAAACAGTTGTAAAAGATCTAGTGATTTGTGATGGCTAAGGGTTCACCACTCTAGCACAGTTTTAGCAAGCTTCTACTTGGAACACCTCTGGGCAGGACACATCTTACCAGTGCATCTTACAGTCACTAAGGTATTTGAGGAGGTAGATCATGGTAATGAATATGATATTGTGTATATGGACTTCAGTAAGGCTTTTAACAGGGTCCCACATCAGAGACTATTGAGGAAAATTAAAGCACATGGAATAGGAGGAGAAATTTTTTCCTGGATAGAGGCATGGTTGACAAATAGGCAGCAGAGAGTTTGCATAAATGGGGAGAAATCAGAGTGGGGAAGCGTCACGAGCGGTGTTCCACAGGGGTCAGTGTTGGGCCCCCTGCTGTTCACAATATACATAAACGACATAGATGAGGGCATAAAGAGCGACATCGGCAAGTTTGCCGATGACACCAAAATAGGCCGTCGAATTCATTCTGACGAGGACATTCGAGCACTCCAGGAAGATTTGAATAGACTGATGCAGTGGTCGGAGAAGTGGCAGATGCAGTTTAATATAGACAAATGCAAAGTTCTAAATGTTGGACAGGACAATAACCATGCCACACATAAACTAAATAATGTAGATCTTAATATTACGGATTGCGAAAAAGATTTAGGAGTTCTGGTTAGCAGTAATCTGAAACCAAGACAACAGTGCATAAGTGTTCGCAATAAAGCTAATAGAATCCTTGGCTTCATATCAAGAAGCATAAATAATAGGAGTCCTCAGGTTGTTCTTCAACTCTATACATCCTTGGTTAGGCCTCATTTAGATTATGCTGCACAGTTTTGGTCACCGTATTACAGAATGGATATAAATGCTCTGGAAAATGTACAAAGGAGGATGACAAAGTTGATCCCATGTATCAGAAACCTTCCCTATGAGGATAGACTAAGGGCCCTGAATCTGCACTCTCTAGAAAGACGTAGAATTAGGGGGGATATGATTGAGGTGTATAAATGGAAGACAGGAATAAACAAAGGGGATGTAAATAGTGTGCTGAAAATATCTAGCCTAGATAGGACTCGCAGCAATGGTTTTAAGTAGCAAAAATTCAGATTCAGGAAGGATATAGGAAAGTACTGGTTTGGTAATAGAGTTGTGGATGAGTGGAACAAACTCCCGAGTACAGTTATAGAGGCCAGAACGTTGTGTAGCTTTAAAAATAGGTTGGATAAATACATGAGTGGATGTGGGTGGGTGTGAGTTGGACCTGATAGCTTGTGCTACCAGGTCGGTTGCCGTGTTCCTCCCTTAAGTCAATGTGACCTGACCTGACTAGGTTGGGTGCATTGGCTTAAGCCGGTAGGAGACTTGGACCTGCCTCACATGGGCCAGTAGGCCTTCTGCAATGTTCCTTCGTTCTTATGTTATGTTCTTATACCATATAATTTATGAGCAAAGAGGAAAGCAATAAGCTGCACCCATTCTAGATGTTCTCAAACTTCAAGTACACAGGAAACCAACTAGCAAAGACAGTTCCATACATTTCCATTCACGCCATAACACCAGGACCATAAGAAACGTAATTGTCAGTTTTTTTTTTTTAAAGTACACGGGATTACTAGTCCACCGTGAGGCCTGGTCACAGACCGGGCCTCACTGTGGGCCCGGTCTGACCAGGACGTTGACCCCCCGAAACCCTCTCCAGGTATACTCCAGGTATACTCCAGATATACACACTTCCTCGAAAAAGGGTGTGACTATATTACACTGATATCAGTAGCTTACATTTCTTACAATACTTCATTTAAAATTACAGAAAGCTATTCTTCCACATATTTAACCCTTGTACACATGACAGCGCAGCCACCAGACACACAATAACATAAGAATGGTAGAACACATCGTCCTTCCAGTCAACAACATAACCAGGCACATCACCTGGGCACTAGCTAAGAACGTCAATGTAGTAACGAGCCTCAGTGCCACCATTATTGAGAACTTTATCAAAAGAGGCTAACGTGAACTGTAGAGACTAGTGCCAGTACAGAATCTCTTCCTGGGAGAAGATGCAAAAAACGTAAATAAGATATAAAGAACTATATAACAAAAAATTAATGGAATATAAAGACTCGTTCAGCTGTGACTATTAGAGCAATGCAGGTGTGACACTCAGAGCAATGCAGGTGTGACACTCAGAGCAATGCAGGTGTGACACTCAGAGCAATGCAGGTGTGACACTCAGAGCAATGCAGGTGTGACACTCAGAGCAATGCAGGTGTAACACTCAGAGCAATGCAGGTGTGATACATCATAAAACACACTGGCATCTCTTGGAATAGGGTCATGCTAATCTCTTAATAAAAAAAGTACAACTTACAAGTGGATTCGGCATCTTTGGTATACTAACAAACATGATTTTTACCTCAACAAGACAGTAAGGTCAAATGGCAGAGTGGCCTTTTTCCACACATCACACTAGCGCCATCTGACCTGACCTCTACTTCACTTGACCTCTAGCACTATTTAAGCTATGTTTTCAGCATGACAGAGACCCAAGGTGCAACCTTTATTGATTGTTCTATTCGTATACATTTTTACTGATAAATCAGTGATCGGATTTAATACAATAGCCTCGAGTTCTAATCTGCCGAGATTTCCTCAGTTCTCTGTTTATATATCCTTTATTTAACCTATCTTTCGCTTTTATATGTCATCATATGTTGCACTGTAATAACTTTGTACTTCACTGTATCATGCTCAAATAAATAAATAAATAAAATAAATATTACAAAATTCTCAACTTCATCCTTTGTATATTCACCAATGTATTTGATAAATTAGACACATGTGCAACTCTTGGGTATCTTTATTGAGGAAACGTTTCGCCACACAGTGGCTTCATCAGAGTATAAGAACATAAGAACATAAGAACGAAGGAACACTGCAGAAGGCCTACTGGCCCATGTGAGGCAGGTCCAAGTCTCCTACCGGCTTAAGCCAATGCACCCAACCTAGTCAGGTCAGGTCACATTGACTTAAGGGAGGAACACGGCAACCGACCTGTTAGCACAAGCTATCAGGTCTAACTCACACCCACCCACATCTACTCATGTATTTATCCAACCTATTTTTAAAGCTACACAACGTTCTGGCCTCTATAACGGTACTTGGGAGTTTGTTCCACTCATCCACAACTCTATTACCAAACCAGTACTTTCCTATATCCTTCCTGAATCTGAATTTTTCCAACTTAAAACCATTGCTGCGAGTCCTGTCTAGGCTAGATATTTTCAGCACACTATTTACATCCCCTTTATTTATTCCTGTCTTCCACTTATACACCTCAATCATATCCCCCCTAATTCTACGTCTTTCTAGAGAGTGCAGTTTCAGGGCCCTTAGTCTATCCTCATAGGGAAGGTTTCTGATACATGGGATCATCTTTGTCATCCTCCTCTGCACATTTTCCAGAGAATTTATATCCATTCTGTAATACGGTGACCAAAACTGTGCAGCATAATCTAAATGAGGCCTAACCAAGGATGTATAGAGTTGAAGAACAACCTGAGGACTCCTATTATTTATGCTTCTTGATATGAAGCCAAGGATTCTATTAGCTTTATTGCGAACACGTATACATGATACCATGTAGGAAGTGCGAGATGGGATACAGTATATGAATGAAATAGCTAGATCATTGGTAATTAAGACCTGAGAACACAAATACGCCTTATGAAGTGGATTGAATCCAAATTAGTCATTTATGAATGCGATCTACGTAGGTGAAAATGTTTGGAGGACGCCATCATTGCTGTCACTATCAGCGTTGGTGAAGCCACTGTGTGGCGAAACGTTTCCTCAATAAAGATACCCAAGAGTTGCACATGTGTCTAATTTATCAACATGTCGGTTCTCTGAACCATTCATCTACAAACCAATGTATTTATATTCATTATGAAGTATGATACACAGAAATGGGTTTCATAATATGAGGCAATACAAATCACGTATATTCCTGTAGAATAACTTTGGGATTTCTGTTACTAACAAGTCTTGATATAAATCCAAAGAATTTAATGGATTTATTACTGTTTTCAAACTATCTTATTAATCACTATTAGAGAAGAAATCTTAAGCTAAGTTCTTTTCACATCCTGTATAATTAAGTTCAATATTAAGCTTAAAAGGTATCACAAAACCGACATGTGAAAAAGGCGCTTATGTATAGTTCAGGACGTTTATTAGAGCGTTAATCTTGTTATGAGTAATTTCTTTATTCGAACATAGAGACCTCCGAGAAGGAACATGTGTAATTTTGGAAGATAGGTGACGTGAAGCGAGAGGGTAGTTAGGTACGAGTAACTGGTGGGTAGTGCCCAAACCGGGCAACATCCTGTTTACCAGGATTCGCGAAATCGTAATGACACGATTGCAAACAAACCGTACCATGGGCGGGGATAGAACCATTGATCAGAGTCTCAAAACTCGTCTGTAAAAACTTGCATTTGTGGTCACAGTGGTGGCCTATGCTAACCTTCCTATGGTGTAGAAATATACCTAGTTGGATTAATCTTATTGTGGCTAGCTAGTCCAGTGGCTAACGCGACGGTCTGGAGTTTTGAGACTCTCTGATCGCGGGTTTTACCCCCACCCGTGGTATGGTTTGTTTACCAGGAGTTAGAATTTGGTGAAACTGGCAACGCTGGTAGTGACAGCAATGATGGCGTCCTCCAAACATTTTCACCTACGTAGATCGCATTCATAAATGACTAATTTGGATTCAATCCACTTCATAAGGCGTATTTGTGTTCTCAGGTCCTAATTACCAATGATCTAGCTATTTCATTCATATACTGTATCCCATCTCGCACTTCCTACATGGTATCATGTATACTCTTGTTGCTAGGAATAGAATAGTGACTCACGAAATTGTAATAACAAGATTGCAAACAAATAATTGCATAAAGTCAAGAAAGAACAAAAAAGGCACAATCCCGTGATTGGAGAAACACAAATAACCCTCATATAGGACGACGTTTCGGTCCCACTTGGACCAGTTACAAGTCACACTAACAAATCTTGTGTTAGTGTGACTTGTAAATAGTCCGAAACATAAGCTTTTCTCTCCTATTTGCTAGTTATTTGTTTACAACTTCAAGCTTCACTAGTGTAGTGATTTTTAATGGAGTCATTGTTATTTGTATGCTTAATATTCTTTATAAATATCAGAGATACGAGCTATTTAAACCATTTTCTTGTTGCTTTTGAAGGCTACTTTCATTGCCACGTTACTGACAGCACAAACCATACCACGGGCGGGGATAGAACCCGCGATCAGAGTCTCAAAACTCCAGACCGTCGCGTTAGCCACTGGACCAGCTAGCCACAATAAGATTCATCCAACTAGGTATATTTCTACACCATAGGAAGGTTAGCATAGGCACCACTGTGGCTACGAATGCATGTTAACGGCTTTGAGGGAACTTGAGCTAGAGTTCGTCACGGCCACGCTAGTTGGAGATTCGTCTGTAAAAAGCTTGCATTTTTGGTCACAGAGGTGCCTATGCTAACCTTCCTATGGTGTAGAAATATACCTAGCTGGATGAATTTTGTTGTGGCTAGCTGGTCCAGTGGCTAACGCGTTGGTCTGGAGTTTTATGACTCTCTGATCGCGGGTTCAATCCCCACCCGTGGTATGATTTGTTTGCAATCGTGTCATTACGATTTCGTGAGTCATACTGACAGCACAATATAAAGGTACTCTTCGACCTAGCGTGTGACACGTCTCCTGCACTCGCTTATAGAGGAAAGGATAACTGCAGATAAATACATGAGTGGGTGTGGGTGGGTGTGAGTTGGACCTGACTAGCTTGTGCTAGTATGTTAGATGCCGTACTCCTTCCTTAAGTGAATATGACGTGACCTGACTAGGTAAAGCCGGTAGGAGAATTGGTCCTGCCTCGCCTGCTACAGCGTTCCTTCTTTCTTATGCTCTTAACTCAAAGCCTGTGTGAGGTACGTGGATTCTTCAAGGAACTGTTGAGTTCAACTCCACAGTGCCAACTTACCTGAATCATTTATTATATTTCTTCTCCCACCACCATAATGGGACTACGAGAATAATGATAGGACTCTTCCTCAGAGCTTTCAAAATTCACGGAACTTTAAGAATACACATGTAAACAATCCAAGGAACTGGCGGGGATTGAACCCAGAGCTTTCAGAGTTTACACTCCACAGTTCGTAACAGAACATTAAGAAAAGGTAGATGACTGAAATGCCTCGCATAACCAGGGGCTTTGTATAGCATGCCAGTGATGTCAACTAGGTCTGTAATAATTGCATCATGTACTTGTATAAATAAAGATTAAAAATTATTCTGAATTATTACATGGTTATTCATCATCTTATCTACAGAAAATTTTGAAGACTCCAGAGTGTTGACGTTAAGAATATTTCACACTTCAAGATTTTAGATCACAATGACTAAAATACTGTCCATGATGTTGGAGTGGCTGAAGTGGAGATGATGATGGGGACATCTCTGGAAAGCGAGCCTGTAGCTAGGCCCAATAGTTTTTTTTTTATATTTCTCTTAAAACTTAAACAGTTTTACCATCAGTTTTACCAGTTTTACCATCTTGGCAAGGAGCCATCAGTTCTGTAACGTCAGGGATCACTCTGCATAAAGAGTTAAAGGCTTGATCAGCTGTTACATTTGTAGATTGCGATGAATGGTTTTGAAAAACCGACAAGTTGAAGATTGAGACACTTATGCAGCATATGGAAATCTTTATTCAGGAAACGTTTCGCCACACAGTGGCTGAACACATCGACTCCAGGTTGAGGGACTGATTACCTCATTCTCCTCCTCTCCTTACGCCTTCCTCTTTGTATTGGACTGATGAAGCCACTGTGTGGCGAAACGTTTCCTGAATAAAGATTTCCATATGCTGCATAAGTGTCTCAATCTTCAACATTTGTAGATTACACAGTGACCTCGAAATTCACCAGTTTCTTATCACTTACGTCAAGTTTCCCCTATGCATCCCCAGACGGTGCCTGATTGTTTCAACTAAGCCTAACTTATCAATCAAACCCAGAAGTGTAAACAAATAATTAGTTAAAAGTCCTACAAGTTTGTTAAGGGCTCTATCAATACCAGACATAGTGGGCCTGCTAATCCTGTTTCAGCGATTCTCTACCCGTTTACCTAAGATACACAAGCCTACTGTTCCCTGTAGGCCTGTCGCGTCGGGTACTGGCAGTGTCCAGCACAAGCAGTCAGGGGTTTTGGCAAAGCATTTGTTTAAACTGGGTACGATCAGTCAGCTTCACCTGTAACTCTCAGGTGACCTCCTGGACAGCACAGGGGAACTCGGCATTAGTAATAAGAATCTTGCAAGTTTTTGATGTTACTGCTCTATTAATGTTATAGTTGGCCAAGCCATTAACCTTCCATCATTGATGAAACACAATTCTCTCTCTCTTGCCAAGATTGTGCGGACTTGATTGAACTGTGTGCTTGGTACAATTGTTCTAGTTTTGAGAGGTATATATTTCTATAACTATTAATGCTAACTATGGGTTCGCTCCTTAGGCCTGTCCTCTCTTCATCCACCAGAATACGATACGTGAACGGCTATTTCATTACTGAACTCAAAAAGTCTTCAAGTGCCAGATATCTTCAACATCAACAATACCTCTAAAATCTACTGTTAAATTCACTTTAGAGAAGGATGACCATCTACCTTTTCTTGATGCACTATTACCCACAGAAGATAACAGATTCTTGAACAGGGTTTACCTGAAACCACTTTACAAGAATAATTTATTACAGAATTAATAGTAGTAATAGGCTTCTACCTCGAAGCTTTCAGAATTTCCAGTCTACAATTCCTCGAGAAAAGCTAATATCCCTCATACATAATTTTATCTTGTAGGACTTTCTCTACGTTTCAAATGCAACTGCATTAGACGCATTACACTTATCCTTAAGAAGACTAATATCTGCTAGGTTGAAGAGGGTCCTACCAGATAACTTCGTGTTGTTATTCAGCATCGTGGCAGCTAACGCAGTCCTCAAACTCGACAAAACTTAATAAAACTAACCACTCCATCACTATGCACTAGTACACATGACACCCTGTAGGAGTTTAATGAATTAGACACAAGTGCAGCATCCAGGTATCTCTTTTGCAAACGTTTTTCCATCTAGTGGCTTATCAACACAAAACAGAAGAGGAGACAGATTCTGAGCCTAGCAGAAATGTATACAGACGACAGTGGAAAATAAAGTAATCAGCCCTTCAATTGAGGAACAAGTGTTGAGCGCTATAGTCTTCTCGCATCTGCAGGTGATGCAAGAAGAAATATATGTGTAAGAGAGATCGTTGACACTTAGGATCGACGAACACAAAAATACCAGTAACAACGCCTGTGCCCCCAACAGGAGAATCTAAGGCACTTACTTATTCATGTGGAAAAAGTGACAAATACAGTGTAATGCAATTCTTTGTTGATAACGTTTCGCCCATACAATGGGCTTTAGCAAGTCACGTGCAGATCTATTTTTTGACTTTATAAAACCCACTGTGCGGGCGAAACGTTGTCAGTCAAGAACTGGCATTACACTGTATTCATGTTTTTCCATCGTGTCGGTATTTACCCCTTTCTCTCCATTCGTGAAAATCATCTACACAAAATTATATATAGGCCACTAAAATTGCTGTCACTGAAAACCGACAGTGTCGGCATATCCAGACTCTTGACAAACATGATATTGTCTAACTTGGACACTGTTGTCACCTGATATCCACCAACTACTTGTAGCTTCATGTCCCTTATCTCCCACTACAAAAGACGTTCTTTTCTTCGATGTCTCAATCAAGACTACAGAAACTACTCTTTTCAAAGCATTTTTCTCGAATTATCGTCTTGAACTAAATATAAATGTCTATAAATAGCATTAGTGTGTAAATACCAGTATTAATTCCATTCCTAAAGATCCTGACTTCATATATTTTCATTGGTCTGATTCTGCCGTATTTCCGACTGTGGAATAAATTTGTCTAAATCCTTCTGGAGTTCTACTGTATCTACCTCCCAATTCATTATTAGGCCTATAATTTTTTTCAATTTTTCCCCATGATGTTACGAGATTTCTCGTATGTCTTTAAATTCCTTCATCGAGCTTAATGTATTTTATTAATATTATTATGGGAAGCACTAGGCCTATACCCCCTGTGGAGGAGGGGTAGATGGAAGGCATTTAGGCTCAATCAGGGAACTAGAGGAAAGATCCAATTCCCTAGATCAAGAACCTCTGACCAGCATCAAGGAGCCTCCCTTTCGGGGTGAAAGGGGTCACTAATGTAGATTATGAAAAAAAAAATGATACCCAGGAATAATCCTTGTGGAATGATGCATTTAACCGGATACCATTCCGGCTTTAGTCCAGTCATTCAGTCTCTGTTGCTGACAAGTCAACCCAAATCTAAGAAAGAATTTTCCCTTGAATACCATGTGCTGGCACTTTCTCAAACTGTGTCTTGTATATTTAAAAAAAAAAAACGATGAAACAGCTTCTGGAAATACGTACGTGTTTTGTGAGTCGATTATTTCTAGTGGGAAAAAAATCGTGAAAATACTATGTACCCTCTGAGTGCAGCAGGTACTGAGTGCAGCAGGTACTGAGTGCAGCAGGTACTGAGTGTACCAGATACTGAGTGCATCAGGTGCTGAGTGTACCAGGTGCTGAGTGCACCAGGTGCTGAGTGCACCAGGTGCTGAGTGTACCAGGTGCTGAGTGCACCAGGTGCTGAGTGCACCAGGTGCTGAGTGTACAAGGTGCTGAGTGCACCAGGTGCTTAGTGTACCAGGTACTGAGTGCAACAGGTACTAAGGGCAGGAGGTACCGAGAGCAGCAGGTACCGAGAGCAGCAGGTACCGAGAGCAACAGGTACACAGAGCAGCAGGTACTGAGTGCAGCAGGTACTGAGCGCAGCAGGTACTGAGTGCAGCAGGTACTAAGGGCAGGAGGTACCGAGAGCAGCAGGTACCGAGAGCACCAGGTATTGAGTGCATCAGGTGTTGAGTGTACCATGTGCTGAATGTACCAGGTGCTCAGTGTACCAGGTGCTCAGTGTACCAGGTACTGAGTGCAGCAGGTACTAAGGGCACCAGGTACTAAGTGCACCAGGCACTGAGCGCACCAGGTACTGAGTGCACCAGGTACTGAGCACACCAGGCACAGAGTGCAGCAGGTATTGAGTGCATCAGATACTGGGATCACCAGGTAATAAGACCACCAGGTAATGAGTGCAGCAGGTACTGAGTACAGCAGATACTGAGGGCAGCAGGTACTGAGATCAGCAGGTACTGAGATCAGCAAGTAATGAGTGCAGCAGGTACTGAGTGCAGAAGGTACTGAGAACAACAGGTACCGAGAACAGCAGGTACTGAGTGCATTAGGTTCTGAGTGCAGCAGGTACCGAGAGCAGCAGGTACTGAGTACAGTAGGTACTGAGGGCAGCAGGTACCGAGTACAGCAGGTTTCGAGGGCACCAGATATTGAGTGCATCAGATACTGGGATCACCTGGTAATAAGGGCAGCAGGTAATGAGTGCAGCAGGTACTGAGTGCAGCAGGTACTGAGTGCAGCAGGTACTAAGGGCAGGAGGTACCGAGAGCAGCAGGTACCGAGAGCAGCAGGTACCGAGAGCAACAAGTACACAGAGCAGCAGGTACTGAATGCAGTAGGTACTGAGGGCACCAGGTACTGAGTGCACCAGGAAATGAGTGCACCAGGTACTGAGTGCACCAGGTACTGAGTGCAGCAGGTACTGAGTGCAGCAGGTACTGAGTGCAGCAGGTACTGAGAGCAACAGGTACAGAGAACAGTAGGTACTGAGTGCAGCAGGTACCGAGAGCAGCATGTACTGAGATCAGCAGGTACTGAGAGCACCAGGTACCGAGAACAGTAGGTTCCGAGGGCAGCAGGTATTGACTGCATAAGATACTGGGATCACCAGGTAATGAGGGCAGCAGGTAATGAGTGCAGCAGGTACTGAGTACAGCAGGTACTGAGGGCAGCAGGTACTGAGATCAGCAGGTACTGAGATCAGCAGGTAATGAGTGCAGCAGGTACTGAGTGCAACAGGTACTGAGTACAGCAGGTACTGAGTGCAGCAGGTACTGAGTGCAGCAGGTACTGAGTGCAGCAGGTACTGAGTGCAGCAGGTACTGAGTGCAGCAGGTACTGAGTGCAGCAGGTAATGAGTGCAGCAGGTAATGAGTGCAGCAGGTAATGAGTGCAGCAGGCACTGAGTGCAGCAGGTACTGAGGGCAGCAGGTACTGAGGGCAGCAGGTACTGAGAGTAGCAGGTACTGAGTGCAGCAGGTACTGAGTGCAGCAGGTACTGAGTGCAGCAGGTACTGAGTACATTAGGTACCGAGAGCAGCAGGTACCAAGAACAGCAGGTACCGAGAGCAGCAAGTACCCAGAGCAGCAGGTAATGAGTGCAGCAGGTAATGAGTGCAGCAGGTACTGAGTACATTAGGTACCGAGAGCAGCAGGAACCGAGAGCAGCAGGTACCAAGAACAGCAGGTACCGAGAGCAGCAGGTACCGAGAGCAGCAGGAACCGAGAGCAGTAGGTACCGAGGGCAACAGGTATCGAGGGCAGCAGGTACCGAGGGCAGCAGGAACCGAGGGCACCAGGTACCGAGGGCAGCAGGAACAGAGGGCACCAGGTACCGAGGGCGCCAGGTACCAAGGGCAGCAGGTACCGAGGGCAGCAGGTACCAAGGGCAGCAGGTACCAAGGGCAGCAGGTACCAAGGGCAATAGGTACCGAGGGCAGCAGGTACCGAGGGCAGCAGGTACCAAGGGCAGCAGGTACCGAGGGCAGCAGGTACCAAGGGCAGCAGGTACCAAGGGCAGCAGGTACCGAGGGCAGCAGGTACCAAGGGCAGCAGGTACGAAGGGCAGCAGGTACGAAGGGCAGCAGGTACCGAGGGCAGCAGGTACCAAGGGCAGCAGGTACCGAGGGCAGCAGGTACAGAGGGCAGCAGGTACCGAAGGCAGCAGATACCAAGGGCAGCAGGTACCAAGGGCAGCAGTTACAGAGGGCAGCAGGTACCGAGGGCAGCAGGTACCGAGGGCGTCAGGTACCGAGGGCAGCAGGTACCGAGGGCAGCAGGTACCAAGTTCAGCAGGTACTGATGGCAGCAGGTACCGAGGGCAGCAGGTACCAAGGGCAGCAGGTACCAAGGGCAGCAGGTACCGAGGGCAGCAGGTACCGAGGGCAGCAGGTACCGAGGGCATCAGGTACCAAGGGCAGCAGGTACCAAGGGCATCAGGTACCGAGGGCACCAGGTACCGAGGGCGCCAGGTACCGAGGGCAGCAGGTACCGAGGGCAGCAGGTACCGAGGGCAGCAGGTACCGAGGGCAGCAGGTACCGAGAGCAGTAGGTACCAAGGGCAGCAGGTACCGAGGGCAATAGGTACCGAGGGCAGCAGGTACCGAGGGCAGCAGGTACCAAGGGCAGCAGGTACCAAGGGCAGCAGATACCGAAGGCAGCAGGTACCAAGGGCAGCAGGTACCGAGGGCAGCGGGTACCGAGGACAGCAGGTACCGAGGGCAGCGGGTACCGAGGACAGCAGGTACCGAGGGCAGCAGATACCGAAGGCAGCAGGTACCAAGGGCAGCAGTTACCGAGGGTAGCAGGTACCGAGGGCAGCAGGAACCGAGGGCACCAGGTACCGAGGGCAGCAGGAACCGAGGGCAGCAGGTACCGAGGGCGCCAGGTACCAAGGGCAGCAGGTACCGAGGGCAGCAGGTACCGAGGGCAGCAGGTACCAAGGGCAGCAGATACCAAGGGCAATAGGTACCGAGGGCAGCAGGTACCGAGGGCAGCAGGTACCAAGGGCAGCACGTACCAAGGGCAGCAGGTACCAAGGGCAGCAGATACCGAGGGCAGCAGGTACCAAGGGCAGCAGGTACCAAGGGCAGCAGATACCGAGGGCAGCAGGTACCAAGGGCAGCAGGTACGAAGGGCAGCAGGTACCGAGGGCAGCAGGTACCGAGGGCAGCAGGTACCAAGGTCAGCAGGTACCGAGGGCAGCAGGTACCGAGGGCAGCAGGTACCAAGGGCAGCAGGTACCAAGGGCAGCAGTTACCGAGGGCAGCAGGTACCGAGGGCAGCAGGAACCGAGGGCACCAGGTACCGAGGGCGTCAGGTACCGAGGGCAGCAGGTACCGAGGGCAGCAGGTACCAAGGGCAGCAGGTACTGAGGGCAGCAGGTACCGAGGGCAGCAGGTACCAAGGGCAGCAGGTACCAAGGGCAGCAGGTACCAAGGGCAGCAGGTACCGAGGGCAGCAGGTACCGAGGGCAGCAGGTACCGAGGGCATCAGGTACCAAGGGCAGCAGGTACCAAGGGCAGCAGGTACAGAGGGCAGCAGGTACCGAGGGCGCCAGGTACCGATGGCAGCAGGTACCGAGGGCAGCAGGTACCGAGGGCAGCAGGTACCGAGGGCAGCAGGTACCAAGGGCAGCAGGTACCGAGGGCAGCAGTTACCGAGGACAGCAGGTACCGAGGGCAGCAGGTACCGAAGGCAGCAGGTACCAAGGGCAGCAGGTACCAAGGGCAGCAGTTACCGAGGGCAGCAGGTACCGAGGGCAGCAGGAACCGAGGGCACCAGGTACCGAGGGCGCCAGGTACCGAGGGCAGCAGGTACCGAGGGCAGCAGGTACCAAGGGCAGCAGGTACCGAGGGCAGCAGGTGCCGAGGGCAGCAGGTACCAAGAGCAGCAGGTACCAAGGGCAGCAGGTACCGAGGGCATCAGGTACCAAGGGCAGCAGGTATCAAGGGCAGCAGGTACCAAGGGCAGCAGGTACCGAGGGCAGCAGGTACCAAGGGCAGCAGGTATCGAGGGCAGCAGGTACCAAGGACAGCAGGTACAGAGGGCAGCAGGTACCGAGGGCAGCAGGTACTGAGGGCAGCAGGTACCGAGGGCAGCAGGTACCGAGGGCAGCAAGTACCAAGGGCAGCAGGTACCGAGGGCAGCAGGTACCGAGGGCAGCAGGTACCAAGGGCAGCAGATACCGAGGGCAGCAGGTACCAAGGGCAGCAGATACCGAGGGCAGCAGGTACCGAGGGCAGCAGATACCGAGGGCAGCAGGTACCAAGGGCAGCAGGTACCGAGGGCAGCAGGTACCAAGGGCAGCAGGTACCAAGGGCAGCAGGTACCGAGGGCAGCAGGTACCGAGGGCAGCAGGTACCAAGGGCAGCAGGTACCAAGGGCAGCAGGTACCGAGGGCAGCAGGTACCAAGGGCATCAGGTACCAAGGGCAGCAGGTACCGAGGGCAGCAGGTACCAAGGGCAGCAGGTACCGAGGGCACCAGGTACGTACGGCAGGAAGGGGGACCATCAACATGGCGGACAACAGCAAAATGGCCGCCTTTAAGGAAGGGGGGAGGATGAATGGGGTAGGAGGGGAAAGGGGGAGAGGGGGTCGAGGGGGGGGATGTGTGGCCAGCGGCCGGCTGAGGCTCACCCGTGAGTATAGCCAAAAATCAATACACTTT
This sequence comes from Cherax quadricarinatus, assembly GCF_038502225.1. Taxonomy (NCBI): domain Eukaryota; kingdom Metazoa; phylum Arthropoda; class Malacostraca; order Decapoda; family Parastacidae; genus Cherax; species Cherax quadricarinatus. The sequence continues at coordinate 2,664,295 of NC_091358.1, forward strand.
TTTTTCGTGACTGTGTCGTGGTTCGTAAGTGTTTGTATGTATACACGCACACATGGACGCTTGCACGCGTTTATACGATTTTTTCATTTTTGACCAAAAAATATTTTTAGTGTCCTAAATATGATTCGATGAATATAGTAGGCATAGGATTTTTAAATAATATTCTCTAAACTTGTAAATAATTATATATATATATATATATATATATATATATATATATATATATATATATATATATATATATATATATATATATATATATAGTGTGTGTGTGTGTGTGTGTGTGTGTGTGTGTGTGTGTGTGTGTGTGTGTGTTAGTTAGTTACCATTTGGTCCTAGGCACATGTCGATTAGAAACTAGGCCTGTTGTATGTGCATGCATGTGTATGTTAGTTACCATTTGGTCCTAGGCTGTGTGTGTGTGTGTGTGTGTGTGTGTGTGTGAGTAGGTGTGTGTGTGTGTGAGTAGGTGTGTGTGTGTGAGAGTAGGTGTGTGTGTGTGTGTGAGTAGGTGTGTGTGTGTGTGTGTGTGAGAGTAGGTGTGTGTGAGAGTAGGTGTGTGTGTGTGAGTAGGTGTGTGCGTGTGTGTGTGTGTGTGTGTGTGAGTAGGTGTGTGTGTGTGAGTAGGTGTGTGTGTGTGTGTGTGTGTGTGTGTGAGGTGTGTGTGTGTGTGTGAGAGTAGGTTTGTGTGTTAGGTGTGTGTGTGTGTGTGTGAGGTGTGTGTGTGTGTGTGAGAGTAGGTTTGTGTGTTAGGTGTGTGTGTGTGTGTGTGTGAGTGTGTGTGTGTGTGTGTGTGTGTGTGTGTGTGTGTGTGTGTGTGTGTGTGTGTGTGTGTGTGTGTGTGTGTGAGTAGGTGTGTGTGTGTGTGTGAGTAGGTGTGTGTGTGTGTGTGTGTGTGTGTGAGTAGGTGTGTGTGTGTGAGTAGGTGTGTGTGTGTGTGTGTGTGAGTAGTTGTGTGTATGTATGTATTTATGTGTGTGTGTGTGTGTGTGTGTGTGTACTCACCTAGTTGTACTCACCTAGTTGAGGTTGCGGGGGTCGAGTCCGAGCTCCTGGCCCCGCCTCTTCACTGATCGCTACTAGGTCACTCTCCCTGAACCGTGAGCTTTATCATACCTCTACTTAAAGCTATGTATGGATCCTGCCTCCACTACATCGCTTCCCAAACTATTCCACTTACTGACTACTCTGTGGCTGAAGAAATACTTCCTAACATCCCTGTGATTCATCTGTGTCTTCAACTTCCAACTGTGTCCCCTTGTTACTGTGTCCAATCTCTGGAACATCCTGTCTTTGTCCACCTTGTCAATTCCTCTCAGTATTTTGTATGTCGTTATCATATCCCCCCTATCTCTCCTGTCCTCCAGTGTCGTCAGGTTGATTTCCCTTAACCTCTCCTCGTAGGACATACCTCTTAGCTCTGGGACTAGTCTTGTTGCAAACCTTTGCACTTTCTCTAGTTTCTTTACGTGCTTGGCTAGGTGTAGGTTCCAAACTGGTGCCGCATACTCCAATGTGGGCCTAACGTACACGGTGTACAGGGTCCTGAACGATTCCTTATTAAGATGTCGGAATGCTGTTCTGAGGTTTGCTAGGCGCCCATATGCTGCAGCAGTTATTTGGTTGATGTGCGCTTCAGGAGATGTGCCTGGTGTTATACTCACCCCAAGATCTTTTTCCTTGAGTGATGTTTGTAGTCTCTGGCCCCCTAGACTGTACTCCGTCTGCGGTCTTCTTTGCCCTTCCCCAATCTTCATGACTTTGCACTTGGTGGGATTGAACTCCAGGAGCCAATTGCTGGACCAGGTCTGCAGCCTGTCCAGATCCCTTTGTAGTTCTGCCTGGTCTTCGATCGAGTGAATTCTTCTCATCAACTTCACGTCATCTGCAAACAGGGACACCTCAGAGTCTATTCCTTCCGTCATGTCGTTCACAAATACCAGAAACAGCACTGGTCCTAGGACTGACCCCTGTGGGACCCCGCTGGTCACAGGTGCCCACTCTGACACCTCGCCACGTACCATGACTCGCTGCTGTCTTCCTGACAAGTATTCCCTGATCCAATGTAGTGCCTTCCCTGTTATCCCTGCTTGGTCCTCCAGTTTTTGCACCAATCTCTTGTGTGGAACTGTGTCAAACGCCTTCTCTCTCTTGTCTTACTGCTGTCACCATGTCATAGAACTCCAGTAGGTTTGTGACACAGGATTTCCCGTCCCTGAAACCATGTTGGCTGCTGTTGATGAGATCATTCCTTTCTAGGTGTTCCACCACTCTTCTCCTGATAATCTTCTCCATGATTTTGCATACTATACATGTCAGTGACACTGGTCTGTAGTTTAATGCTTCATGTCTGTCTCCTTTTTTAAAGATTGGGACTACATTTGCTGTCTTTCATGCCTCAGGCAATCTCCCTGTTTCGATAGATGTATTGAATATTGTTGTTAGGGGTACACATAGCGCCTCTGCTCCCTCTCTCAATACCCATGGGGAGATGTTATCTGGCCCCATTGCCTTTGAGGTATCTAGCTCACTCAGAAGCCTCTTCACTTCTTCCTCAGTTGTGTGCACTGTGTCCAGCACATGGTGGTGTGCCCCACCTCTCCGTCTTTCTGGAGCCCCTTCAGTCTCCTCTGTGAACACTTCTTTGAATCTCTTGTTGAGTTCCTCACATACTTCACGGTCATTTCTTGTTGTCTCTCCTCTTTCCTTCCTTAGCCTGATTACCTGGTCCTTGACTGTTGTTTTCCTCCTGATGTGGCTGTACAACAGTTTCGGGTCAGATTTGGCTTTCGCTGCTATGTCATTTTCATATTGTCTTTGGGCCTCCCTTCTTATCTGTGCATATTCGTTTCTGGCTCTACGACTGCTCTCCATATTCTCCTGGGTCCTTTGCCTTCTATATTTCTTCCATTCCCTAGCACACTTGGTTTTTGCCTCCCTGCACCTTTGGGTAAACCATGGGCTCATCCTGGCTTTTTCATTATTCCTGTTACCCTTGGGTACAAACCTCTCCTCAGACTCCTTGCATTTTGTTGCTACATATTCCATCATCTCATTAACTGGCTTCCCTGCCAGTTCACTGTCCCACTGAACCCCGTTCAGGAAGTTCCTCATTCCTGTGTAGTCCCCTTTCTTGTAGTTTGGCTTCATTCGTCCTGGCCTTCCTGCTTCTCCCTCCACTTGTAGCTCTACTGTGTATTCGAAGCTTAAAACCACATGGTCACTGGCCCCAAGGTGTCTTTCATATGTGATGTCCTCGATATCTGCACTACTCAAGGTGAATACTAAGTCCAGCCTTGCTGGTTCATCCTCTCCTCTCTCTCTTGTAGTGTCCCTTACGTGTTGGTACATGAAGTTTTCCAGTACCACCTCCATCATCTTAGCCCTCCATGTATCTTGGCCCCCATGCGGGTCCAAGTTCTCCCAATCGATCTCCTTGAAGTTAAAGTCACCCATGATCAGGAGCTTGCCCTGCACCTGCCCTGCCCTGCAACAACAAACAAGTGAGTACAAAACAAGCCAAGTTTCTTTCCACAAGTGGCTTTGACAACTGGCAACTAACTACCGTCTAAAAAAATGCTAAAACAACAGTGTCATATTGAGCACATCTCCAAGACACTGTATCCAGTGCCCCAGTGCCCAGATCTCTACCCATCTGCTCTTCAAATGACAAATTACAATCTTCCTAAGACAATTTACAGTCTCAATTACTTTCAGTTTCATGACTTACAATAAGCTTATTACCTAAATAACCTAAATTACTTAAATTTTATACCTTTTTTCAGTTTAGTTTTTTTAAAAGTAGAGTAAATTTCAAAAATAACTTGACTAACCATAACTCAAACTTTATCTTTGTCAATTTTTTTTCTCTGAAGATCAATATTTACTAAAATAATTCACATATACTTCGTATATACTACATATATATATATATATATATTATATATATATATATAATTATATATATATATATAATTATATATATATATATAATTATATATATATATATATATATATATATATATATATATATATATATATATATATATATATATATACATCGTATATACTTCATATATATTCGTATATACATTAAATTCATGATTAAAAGCTTTTAATAATGGGGGAATCTAGGTAAAGTAAAGCCTTGTTGTGTCTCCTCAGTCAACTTTAAGCTTGAAGCTTAGAGTAAAATCGTCATATTCGCTGTAGAAGTCATTAAAATTCCTCTGGTTCTCATCCCCCACCGTAGAAATGTATTGTAATTTCCTAAACTACATCATACGGTTTATTTCCAGATAATGGAATTTTCTTCTGTAGTTTGTGGGTTACGTGAAGAGAAGGCATGTTGCTGAGGTGGTTTTTATCTGGGACAACGTTTCGCCCTTTGTAGAGCACTTTGTAGAGAGAAACACACTGTTTTCTTCACTACTGTTCGCAGTATGACATTTGCGACTGCCTGAAGATACCTGTAGAAGGTTTCGGGGGTCAACGCCCCCTGCGGCCCCCGTCTGTGACCAGGCCTCATTATTCCAGGCCTATATTATTCTCACTTTAACCCATCAATAAATCACGAAATAAATTTTCTTAAGATTTTATTTTTGAAAAAATTAACCGTGACTTTTAAATCTTAATATAAAGAAAATCGAGCAAAAATAGCCTTTTAAAGAGGGCCTTTTAGACTGAATTAAAAAGGCTTATTATACCTTTTTTTATTTTTCGGGACAAGTGGTTTCTCACTTTTCATTATCTAACTTTTTCTGTGGAATGTAATAGATGTGTCATAAAAGGGATCTGATATATTTTTTTCATCGTGGCTTATTAAAAATTAAAAAAATGGGGGGGGGTAATTGAATTTAACCTCATTGTTATGTACACCTGTGCTAGCATAAATATACAAAAACCCGCACACGGAAGACTCTTATGACGACGTTTCGGTCCGACTTGGCCCATTGACTTGTTCCAGTCACGGTATTGTGCCTTTTTACTCGCTGGTTTAAATCTTAGACTGGGGTCCAATAACTGCTTAAATATATCCTATGTATTTGGGAAATTAGTCGAATTATTAAAATACAGTGTGCATTAAACTAAGTACCATAATGTACGGGTATAATGGTTTGATATGACATGAATCGATTCAAATCTCCGAAAATCTTTGAATAGTCTGCTGCTTACGTAATTGTAGTGATCCGGGTATTTGTCTGGTATTTGCCAGAGAGCAGTTCGACTCGTGGGGAAGATGTGTGATATTAAAAGTCAACGAGGATATATTGAGTTGAAAAATATTTGATTCTTTGTTAGGTAAGACACATATGCAACAATTAGGTATATTTATTTCGGAACGTTTCGCCTACACAGTAGGCTTCTTCAGTCGAGTACAGAAAAGTTGATAGAAGCAGAAGAGACTTGAAGACGATGTAATCAGTCCATCACCCTTGAAGTTTTGAGGTGGTCAGTCCCTCATTCTGGAGAAGAGTATTGTTCCATAGTCTGAAATATTTGCTTCTTCAGTTTTCTACAAGACCCAGATATCGCAATCACTTAACTCACCAAGCCACAACATCTTCACCTGATTTTCAAAAATGCTAGCACTCTACTTCCCTTTTCTAAAAATCTTGTCCTGAATTTCGCCGTGAACATTACCTACCTAAAAAAAAAAAAAAAAAAAACTCGCCTCCACTCACTACTGTCTACAACAATCTCATACGTTCTACTGAATGCTTAAGTCTTCCAAAATGTTCTTTCACTGATTTCTTCCAACTCTTTCTATTCACCCCTGATTTGTACACATTAATCCTTTCTTGCTCCTCCTGTTCTACACAACCAAGCCACCTCAGCATCCACTCTTCTGTTTTTTAAATCACATCTTTTGTGTCACCAAACAATCTTCTAAACTATTTTCCATTCTCTGCATGATATTTACAATTTCCACTGATGTTAAGTACACATTTTCTGAAACCTACTACTTTCTGTATCAATCAATTCACACCCAGACAAGTGTCGAGGCTTGAGCGACTGACCTACCCTTACCAAGGCTGAGGGACAGATAAGCTTAGAACTAATACTCCTATCGTTTCCAGTTTTATATTCTTATATATTCGACTGAAGAAACCTTTTTTTTTTTTTATTTGCAAAGGCGTATAGGCAAGAAAGATACCCAAATGTTGCGCGTGTGTTTTATTCATTACTCTGATATGTTTCCAGTTTTACAGCTATCGAAAACAATTTTTCCTCTCCGCAAACTCTTGCTGCTCTCTGTCAGCAAGTATTCTGTTGGTTGGAAGGTGTAACATCGACAAATATTGGACACATGTGCAACTCGAGGAAGATTTTATACGTCTTCCTCACCAAGAACTTTATCAGTCCAATAAACTCACTGGTGTCAAAGATTCTGTGAAGTGAAACAAATCCATATAAAAGCTTCTTGACGGCCTACATACGTCTTGATTAAACATCTGTAGGAATAATATACCTTGAGTGGGACAACCTGGAAATATGTATACAATATTATGTGTAAGCCGAGCATGACTTTACTTTGACAACGTTTCGCTTTTAGTAGAGTATTTTAAGGTGTAAGCTTTATCAATTGGTTCTTAGAAACTTCCTTCAATAAAAGGCTTAAAGTCCATACATAAAGCTTCATCCATATATCCTCTATAGTTTTTGTTTTTAATAAACATACTTGCTGATTTATCCACTTCAATTTCTTTAGAATTTTCCCTATAATCTACCATTCCCAAGACTTTTACTCTCATCTAATTTTTGTGTGAGTTCGCTTTCAACTTCCCTCTATACAATCTTCTAAACACCACTAATTTCTGCAATTTCTCTTATAAATCTTTGAAAACTACTGTGTCATCTGCAAAAAGCAACTCGGATAACTAGAACTACATATCAGATTCTTTACCATTAAATACCATAGCTCTGACGTATGTAAACACACAGTGACATCACGCATCGTTACCTAAGGCTCATATTTGGAGATTAATGGTATAAAATACCGACGCTATGGACTGTATTAATTCGCAAACAGATCTGAAGGTTCATATTAGCTAGAAAGTATTCCTTTCTCCTCTACATACCCGAACCGGAGCTTCACTCTCATAAAAATTATCTACAACTTTGAATAGTATATCATCTGAAGAAATGACACATGTCACAGAATTTTTTTTTTTTTTTTTTTTTTTGGGGGGGGGGGGTAACAATGTTTTTGCATTTCCATAAATTTCTCATTTATTCCCCCTATTGCAAACCTTTTTCAGCTCCATAAATTTAACTAATGTCTTGTTACATCCTACCTACATACATAAACTAAATAGATAAGACAAATAATATAGCGACATTTGCATTTTTGCTATTAAAAAATAATCTGGAATATATATATATATATATATATATATATATATATATATATATATATATATATATATATATATATATATATTATTATTATTTTTTTTATTATCACACTGGCCGATTCCCACCAAGGCAGGGTGGCCCGAAAAAGAAAAACTTTCACCATCATTCACTCCATCACTGTCTTGCCAGAAGGGTGCTTTACACTACAGTTTTTAAACTGCAACATTAACACCCCTCCTTCAGAGTGCAGGCACTGTACTTCCCATTTCCAGGACTCAAGTCCGGCCTGCCGGTTTCCCTGAATCCCTTCATAAATGTTACTTTGCTCACACTCCAACAGCACGTCAAGTATTAAAAACCATTTGTCTCCATTCACTCCTATCAAACACGCTCACGCATGCCTGCTGGAAGTCCAAGCCCCTCGCACACAAAACCTCCTTTACCCCCTCCCTCCAACCCTTCCTAGGCCGACCCCTACCCCGCCTTCCTTCCACTACAGACTGATACACTCTTGAAGTTATTCTGTTTCGCTCCATTCTCTCTACATGTCCGAACCACCTCAACAACCCTTCCTCAGCCCTCTGGACAACAGTTTTGGTAATCCCGCACCTCCTCCTAACTTCCAAACTACGAATTCTCTGCATTATATTCACACCACACATTGCCCTCAGACATGACATCTCCACTGCCTCCAGCCTTCTCCTCGCTGCAACATTCATCACCCATGCTTCACACCCATATAAGAGCGTTGGTAAAACTATACTCTCATACATTCCCCTCTTTGCCTCCAAGGACAAAGTTCTCTGTCTCCACAGACTCCTAAGTGCACCACTCACTCTTTTTCCCTCATCAATTCTATGATTCACCTCATCTTTCATAGACCCATCCGCTGACACGTCCACTCCCAAATATCTGAATACGTTCACCTCCTCCATACTCTCTCCCTCCAATCTGATATTCAATCTTTCATCACCTAATCTATATATATATAATCTATATATATATATATATATATATATATATATATATATATATATATATATATATATATATATATATACATACGCAATAAGATCACAGTAAACAGGTGATATAATATGCAAAACAACCATTGTGAAAAAAATAGTGAATTTCCAAGAACTTTCATGATTTCTCTTGGAAGTTCACTTTTTCCTAGTTTTGCACACACACCCACACCCACACCCACACCCACACACACACACACACACACACACACACACACACACACACACACACACGCACACGCACACACAAACAAGACTTTTGACACAGTTCCACACAAGAGATTAGTGGATAAGCTGGAGGACCAGACAGGTATAACAGGGAAGGCACTGCGATGGATTAAGGAATACCAGTTGGGAAGACAACAGCGAGTCGTGGTACGTGATGAAGTGTCAGATTGGGAGCTTGTGACGAGCGGGGTTCCACAGGGGTTAATCCTAGGACCGGTGCTGTTTCTGGTATATGTGAACGACAAGAAGAAACGAATAGACTCAGAAGTGTCCCTGTTTGTAGATGATTTGAAGTTGATGAGAAGAATTCAATCGGACGAAGACCAGGTGGAACTACAAAGGGATCTGGACAGACTGCAGGCCTGGTCCAGAAACTGGCTCCTGAAGTTCAACCCTACCAAGAGCAAAGTCATGAAGATTGGGGAAGGGCATAATACCGGGGTATAACACCGGGCACATCTCCTGAAGGCGCACATCAACCAAATAACTAATGCAGCATAAGAGCGCCTAGCAAATTTAAGAACAGCATTCCGACGTCTCAATAAGGAATCGTTCAGGATCCTGTACACCGTGTACGTTAGGCCCATATTGGAGTATGCAGCACCAGTTTGCATCCCACACCTAGCCAAGCATGTAAGGAAATTAGTGAAAGCGCAAAGGTTTGCAACAAGACTAGTGCCGGAGCAAGGGACATGTCCTACGAGGAGAGGTTAAGGGAAATCGACTTGACGACACTGGAAGATAGGAGAGAAAGGGGGGTATATGATAACGATATATAAAATACTGAGAGGAATTGACAAGGTGGACAGAGACAGGATGTTCCAGAGATGGGACACATCAACAAGGAGTCACAACTGGAAGTTGAAGATTCAGATGAATGACAGGGATGTTAGGAAGTATTTGTTTAGTCACAGAGTTGTCAGGAACTGGAATAGTCTGGGAAGTGATGTAGTGAAGGCAGGATCCATACATAGCTTTAAGAAGAGGCATGATAAAGCTCGTGGAGCAGGAAGAGTGACTTAGTAGCGACCAGTGAAGAGGTGGGACCAGGAGCTGTGAATCGACCCTCGCAAAGATGGGCGCTACATAGCTTATCTTAAGTGTTTCTGTACAAACACAAGATCCACATTTCCTCTTACCTTTCTCAGTCGGAACAATTCAGAAATTATCCGCACTCTGAAGTGGAAGCCTGAGACGACGTTTGATTCATTCTGGACCTTTATTAAGTCAAAACTGATTTGATAACCTGAGAACTGATAATGTCCTCCAGGACGGACCGAAACGTAGTTTAGACTCTTCCAAGTGTGAATTTCGTTAAACTTTCTTGCGTTTATCTGACCTTTCTTGCTTTTAGATTCTCCAAGTGTGAGTTTTACTGAACCTTCTTGTGTTTACCTACCTTTCATGTGTTTATCTTTCGTGTGTTTATCTACCTTTCGTGTGTTTATCTACATTTCGTGTGTTTATCTACATTTCGTGTGTTTATCTACATTTCGTGTGTTTATCTTTCTTGTATTTATCTGACCTTTCTACCTTTTAGACTCTTCCAAGTGTGAATTTTGCTGAAATTTCTTGTGGTTTTCGGACATTTCTTGAGCGTACGATTACTGTTGTTTACACATTTCTTCCAGCCAATATATCTGTCTTCACAGCAGCTGCAAGGAGTCAGGTTTACACCTAATTAAGGATACCAGATCACAGTGTTTTGTGGTAAAGAAATCATACTGTTAACTGCAAAGGAGTCACCATTGAAACTTCTGTTACCATTACGTGATCTTCAAGAGCTTCTACTTCTGTATGTCCCTTAATACCAACGGTTCTTTCTTTGGAAAGACTATAGAAGTCTTTAAGTACTAGACCAGCAGCATGAAAGCCATAAGATTATTTTTTTTCTGGAGAGCATCCCCCCAAAAATAATTTTTACCACTGCAGGTGAACACGGGGTTTGGATTCTTGTTTATGGTTGGTATATATTCTTTTGAAGTTTCCATTCATTTTTTTCCAGCATATTCTTTTCGAGAATGTGGCACTCTGATGCTGCCTCATTTAGAGAAAGAATTTTGACTGAAGGTACAGATGCTTTCCTGTTGTATAATTTGTATGGCAAATGCTTCACAAATCACATAATTTCTATCAAAGAGAAGAAGCATCTTTGCTACCATGGAGAAGACGCATCTTTACTACCATGGAGAAGACGCATCTTTACTACCATGGAGAAGACGCATCTTTGCTACCATGGAGAAGACGCATCTTTACTACCATGGAGAAGACGCATCTTTACTACCATGGAGAAGACGCATCTTTGCTACCATGGAGAAGACGCATCTTTACTACCATGGAGAAGACGCATCTTTACTACCATGGAGAAGACGCATCTTTGCTACCATGGAGAAGACGCATCTTTGCTACCATGGAGAAGACGCATCTTTACTACCATGGAGAAGACGCATCTTTACTACCATGGAGAAGACGCATCTTTGCTACCATGGAGAAGACGCATCTTTACTACCATGGAGAAGACGCATCTTTACTACCATGGAGAAGACGCATCTTTGCTACCATGGAGAAGACGCATCTTTGCTACCATGGAGAAGACGCATCTTTGCTACCATGGAGAAGACGCATCTTTGCTACCATGGAGAAGACGCATCTTTACTACCATGGAGAAGACGCATCTTTGCTACCATGGAGAAGACGCATCTTTACTACCATGGAGAAGACGCATCTTTACTACCATGGAGAAGACGCATCTTTGCTACCATGGAGAAGACGCATCTTTGCTACCATGGAGAAGACGCATCTTTGCTACCATGGAGAAGACGCATCTTTGCTACCATGGAGAAGACGCATCTTTACTACCATGGAGAAGACGCATCTTTACTACCATGGAGAAGACGCATCTTTACTACCATGGAGAAGACGCATCTTTACTACCATGGAGAAGACACATCTTTACTACCATGGAGAAGACGCATCTTTGCTACCATGGAGAAGACGCATCTTTACTACCATGGAGAAGACGCATCTTTACTACCATGGAGAAGACGCATCTTTGCTACCATGGAGAAGACGCATCTTTGCTACCATGGAGAAGACGCATCTTTACTACCATGGAGAAGACGCATCTTTGCTACCGAAGAAGATTATTATAATCATGGGGAGCGCTAAACCTGGAGGATTATACAACGCATGTGAGGGGGGTGGGGTTTGGAAGACATTCAGGCTCAATTCAAGGAACTGGAGCACAGATCCAACCCCCTAGATCAAGAGCCCCTAACCAGCGTCAAGGAACCACCCTTGATGCTTATCAAAGACACCTAAATACTTCGCCTGGACACAGAAGACCTATGATGCCACTAAACCTATGATGCCACTATAGTGTCGTGTGTTTATACATTATTTATGGCAGAAGTTTGGCCTTTCTTGAATGGCAAAGCCATTTATAAAGAACGTGAGCAGCAAGTACTGCTGAGTTCTCTGACGCATTTATATGAATGAAACGACTCATAATTTTGTTTATTTTCATAAATAAAATAAATATTACGTTACAACTGCTTGAAAACAATATTATAGAGCTCTTTTCATCGTGCGCCTTATATGCCGGAGAATTCGGTACGTGTTTTGAGTACGATTTCCATAACGACCTCCGTGTTGCAACTGTGGTTTTTATATGTTGGGTAAAAGGGGCACAGGTGAAACTAATGCGACATTTTATTTTGGCAACGTTTCGCTCTTCAGGAGCTTGACAAAGTTCTTTGTCAAGGAACTTTGTTAAGTAGTAACTGCATGATAAAGCTCCTGGAGAGCGAAACGTTGCCACAATAAAATGTCACATTAGTTGCACTTGTGTCCTTTTACACCTAACATATTGTCGGTAATTCTACCAACATTATTACGACGTGATTTTTATAGTTAACCTTCGAGGCGCATGTCTAATAGATCTCATTTTCCTCAAGACACTCACGATAGACAAATTAGAGCCCCTTTTTTGTTTACAGAAATCAATTTTACAGGCTAAGAGCTTTTATCCTATCTATCAAACCTACCAATAACTAATCATTCCCAGACTCTATTGGCCTTACTCTATATTCAACCTTTCCTTCAATTGCCTAAGCAAATTTGTGAGTGAAGTCTTGAACCTTAGCAGCCTTAGACCAGGTGACATGACAGAGATCCTCATTATCAGACCATGGAACAGAAGGGGACTGAACTCATGGCGAGTTCTAAAATTCCAGGCCAGTGCGTAAACCCACCCATACCGTAGTTTGTTTGCAAGTTTATTCGGGTACACACAAATACAGTTACATAGATTGTTACGCAGTGTGCTACAGAAAAATATTTATATAAAGCAACGCACCATGTATCATGTCATTTACCGTGTAGTATACGGAAAGTGGACGTGTATTATTCCCTGAAAGCGAACGCGTTTTATTCCTGTCAGGCAGTGGCCAGGACAGGAGCAGATGAGAGGTGTGTTCAGTCCAGTACCAGACGGGTGGTGACGGGGGGGAAGTCTGAGTAGATAATTTTGGTAAGTTTTTTAGTGTATACTATAGGCGTTTGTGTTTAAGTGTTCTCATGTTTATTTGTAAAGCCCTAGTATGCAGGGGCCTGTGTTTTGGAGAGTATTTAACGTTTCCACTGTAGGCTATGTAGCCTACAGAAAGGGGGGGGGGTCATGGAGCCTCCCTGCTCATGAATGTTGATTTATGTTCTTTAGCTCATCAGTATCAGTGAGTTAATGTGAACTGGAGTTTGGTGATTTTTTTTTGGAGTAGATTGTAAGTTGTATGCAAGTTCCTATTATTATATATATTTTTGTATAGGTGAGTTTTTGTGTCCTTCCTTATACAACGTTAATTATTAGCACTCATGCTTAATTTGTCTGAGTACATGATGGCTCAAGGTTCGTTGTGCTTTCAGAGTAATTTTATAACCCCTAGACAGTGTCAGCAGCCTTTAGGAGCCAGGAACATTTCATTTAAGTTACGACATCAAAGTCGTAACAATTATCATACAAACATTGTTACTATTTCGTGAGTCAAACTCACTATCATCAATAATTGTAGCATCAACAGGCATAGACGGTATTTTTGCTGACAGATGATTTTCTTACAGATCATAAGAACATAAAGAAGGAACACTGCAGCAGGCCTACTGGCCCATGCGAGGCAGGTCCAAGTCCCCCAACTAGTCTATGCCAACGCCCCAGCCTAGTCAGGTCAGGTCAGGCCATATTCACTTAAGGAACACTGCATTTGACCTAGTAGCACAAGCCAGGTCCATGAAAGTAATGTTGTTAATGATGTTACTGAAGCCATTTTAAACTGAAACACATGGTTCCAGGATAATAATATTACTTATACAAAACATCAACAATCTGAGGAACAAGACATGTTCAATACTTGTATATCTTACTGCTGTAACGCTGCACCTTCAGTAGAATACAGAGATGATTTTTTTATACTGGAGACTGAAATTGGTAGAGGATTAGAGGTCAAGCTTTTGTCTTCCATCTGCAATGTTGCAAAAGCGAATAAACAGGTATTAGGTTGTGTTGTAAAATGTGTATAAAAAAGCTTCAAATATAATGGCAGTTTACGGGATTAATTCTGAAACCGGACGCGTATTAGTCCTGAAGAGTAACCAAGACAGGAATTTTAACTTACTATTAATATATATTTTTACAGGGGGAGGTTTTGTGTACTTCCTTATAATAGATTCAGAATTGGCCATTTAATTAAAGCTTTTATAATAAATTCAGTAATGGCCATTTAATTAATGCTTTTATAATAGATTCAGTACTGGCCATTTAATTAACGCTTTTATAATAAATTCAGTAATGGCCATTTAATTAACGCTTTTATAATAAATTCAGTAATGGCCATTTAATTAACGCTTTTATAATAAATTCAGTAATGGCCATTTAATTAACTTATAACAAATTCAGTAATGGCCATTTAATTAACGCTTCATAATTTGTGTGTTGTTGAATTAGACACATGTGCAACTCTTGGGTATCTTTATTGAAAAAACGTTTCGCCACACAGTGGCTTCATCAGTCCATACAAAGGAGAAACTTGAAGAACAGGAGGAGAATGAGGTAATCAGTCCCTCAACCTTGAGTCGATGTGGTCAGTCCATCAATCTTGAATAGGATACAGCATATGTGCGGAGAAGCATATTCTATTCAAGATTGATGGACTGACCACATCGACTCAAGGTTGAGGGACTGATTACCTCATTCTCCTCCTGTTCTTCAAGTTTCTCCTTTGTATGGACTGATGAAGCCACTGTGTGGCGAAACGTTTCCTCAATAAAGATACCCAAGAGTTGCACATGTCTAATTCAACAACATGTCGGTTCTCTGAACCATTCATCTACAATAATTTATGTGAAGGCACAAACTTGGCCCTAGGTTGGTTTATCTGGTTTAATATTTTAAATGCCCCTAGACAGGCCGTTCACCCCTAGGAGCCAGGTCTATCTATTTACGTTACGCAGTAAAAAGCCTAACAACAGATTATCTATGTCGTTCTATGATTTATCAATCACTTTTCCTTTCTGACTTTCTGGCCTCGCATGGGCCAGTAGGCCTTCTGCAGTGTTCCTCCATTCTTATGTTCTTATGGCAGTAACTAAATGTCTCCTCGTTAACATTGCTGTCATTTGTCTTCAGTTTCAATACCATCTAAATTTCTATCTTATTTTGGCATTCCTAAAGCTATACAGAGTGATCATCAAGGTACTGACTTTACAGCCAAAGCTTTTAGGGAAGTTTTAACTAGGCAAGATATAATTCATAAATTGTCCACTGCTACGGATTAGTTGTTAGGTAAGACACATATGCAACAGTTAGGTATCTTTATTTCGATACGTTTCGCCTACACAGTAGGCTTCTTCAGTCGAGTACAGCAAAGTTGATAGAAGCAGAAGAGACTCGAAGACGATGTAATCAGTCCATCATCCTTGAAGTTTTGAGGTGGTCAGTCCCTCAGTCTGGAGAAGAGCATTGTTCCATAGTCTGGAACAATATGGAGTTGAAGTGATAGGATGGAGCCTTATATAGCGCCAGGAGGTGAGATGTAGGTCACTAGTAGAGGTAAGAATGTAGACGTTGAGAGGTCAGGTCCCTCTCAAATCCAGCCATTCTCACTAGTAGAGGTTGGTATTTTATACCATTTTATTGTTCAATCTGTCAGACACTGCAACACAAGGGTATCTTGGTACTGACCTGCAATCAACTTCAACAACCTCTACTAGTGAGAATGGCTGGATTTGAGAGGGACCTGACCTTCCAACGTCTACATTCTTACCTCTACTAGTGACCTACGTCTCACCTCCTGGCGCTATATAAGGCTCCATCCTGTCACTTCAACTCCATATTGTTCCAGACTATGGAACAATGCTCTTCTCCAGACTGAGGGACTGACCACCTCAAAACTTCAAGGATGATGGACTGATTACATCGTCTTCAAGTCTCTTCTGCTTCTATCAACTTTTCTGTAGAATTGAGACACTTATGCAACACATGGGAATCTTTATTGAAGAAACGTTTCGCCACACAGTGGCTTCATCAGTCCAATACAAAGTAGAAATGGGTAAGGAGAGTAGAAGTATGAGGTAATCAGTCCCTCAACCTGGATTCGATGTGTTCAGTCCATCACTCTTGTAGTAAGTGCAGCATAGGGCCAGAGAGGTGGCTTATATACTGCGGTGAGATGAGTTGAAGCAGGAGGAGGCGGGATCTTAGTGGGACCTGCCACTAATGTAAGTAGGTCATCGTCCAAAGGTTTGGGCAAGCGTTGAAGTCTTTGTACCAAGATTCCATGATGTTGAAGTGTCTGACAGATGTGATGAATGGTTTTGAAAACCGACAAGTGGCAGGTCCCACTAAGATCCCGCCTCCTCCTGCTTCAACTCATCTCACCGCAGTATATAAGCCACCTCTCTGGCCCTATGCTGCACTTACTACAAGAGTGATGGACTGAACACATCGAATCCAGGTTGAGGGACTGATTACCTCATACTTCTACTCTCCTTACCCATTTCTACTTTGTATTGGACTGATGAAGCCACTGTGTGGCGAAACGTTTCTTCAATAAAGATTCCCATGTGTTGCATAAGTGTCTCAATTCTTCAACTTGTCGGTTTTCAAAACCATTCATCACAACTTTTCTGTACTCGACTGAAGAAGCCTACTGTGTAGGCGAAACGTTTCGAAATAAAGATACCTAACTGTTGCATATGTGTCTTACCTAACAACCTGTCGGTATTTTATACCATTTTATTGTTCGCTACGGATTAGACACGTTTCGCCCACCACTATCTCGTAAGATGTATCGTTCCAGACTGAGGAGCTGAACTCATTTTTCCAAGCTGAGGGACTGACAGCCTCAAACTATTCCTGCAAGATTGATGGACTGATTACATTATCTTAACCTCGTCACTTCCACTGCTTTCAGTTCATTAACTGTATTTGACAGAAGAAGCCCACACCATAGGCGAAACGTTTCAACAATGAAGTTACCCAACTTGTCAATAATATATATATAATCTCTATTAAATTGAAAAAAAAAGCCACTGGCTGGCGAAATGTCTTGATAATAAACATACCCATGTGTTATACGTGTGTCTTGTGTAAATGTTTCCACAGTCGTAATTTGATAAATTAGACCACATCGACTCAAGGCTGAGGGACTGATTACCTCATTCTTCTCCTGTTCTTCACCATTCTCCTTTGCATGAAAGTTAAGACACTTGTACAACATCTGATTATCTTTATTGTAGACGTTTCGCCATCCAGTGGCTTTATCAATACAAATTCTTGGACATAAGAAAACAGAAGAACTATATACAGAAGATGAGGTAATCAGTCCCTCAGCCTTGGAGGTGGTGTTAAGAGCACCGTGGTTGTAGAGAATCTCTACAACCACGGTGCTCTAAACACCATAAAGCCACTGGATGGCGAAACGTCTACAATAAAGATAACCAGATGTTGTACAAGTGTCTTAACTTTCATCTTTTCTGTATTGTATACCTGTCTTGCACTCCTTTGTATGGACTGATGAAGCCACTGTGTGGCGAAACGTTTCTTCATTAAAGATACCCAAGTGTTGCGAATGTGTCTAATTTATCTATTTGTCGGTTCTCTGAACCATTCATCCACATTCCTAATTTGGATTGAAATGTACAGATTTATCCACGTATTTTGGACGTCTCTCCTATGATTTATTTGCACCTATGTCTTATTAACTTTTTGGTAATTATATACAAGTTAACATAATTATGAGTCGTAGATGAATGGTTCAGTGAACCGACACATTGATAAATTAGACACATGTGCAACTCTTGGGTATCTTTATTAAGGAAACGGGTAACGAGTCCCTCAACCTTGAGTCGATGTGGTCAGTCCATCAATCTTGATGGACAAGATTGATGGACCGACCACATCGACTCAAGGTTGAGGGACTCATTACCTCATTCTCCTCCTATTCTTCAAGTTTCTCCTGTGTATGGACTGATGAAGCCACTGTGTGGCGAAACGTTTCCAAAATAAAGATACCCAAGAGTTGCACATGTGTCTGATTCATAATTATGGGTCATTCACATTAATTTCTCCATTTACAATGTATTTATTTAAATTGTAAAAAAAAATATTTACTCTGATTTAAAGGAAGAGAATTAAGTGAGATTTTTTTCTCAAATTTTCTTATACACCTGTTTTCTTGTTTGCACAGAGGGGAATTATTGTTTACCTGGAGTTTACCTGAAGAGGGTTTCCAGGGGTCAACGCCCCCGCGGTTCGATCTGAGACCAGGCCTCCTGGTGGATCAGAGTCTGATCATCCAGGCTGTTACTCTTGGCCCTCTAGTTTCCTCATCAAACACTGTAACCATATCTTGTGCAACTCGACTTTGCAAACTGAGCAATAAAATGTATAAATTACCGGCGTAAATGCAGTATGCGATATTTTATTGACCGTTTCGCCTATACATGCTCACGCACTCTTCGCCCAGGTAGATCTGTTTGTAACTTGATAAAGCCCACTGTGTGGGCGAAACGTTGTCAATATAGGATGACGTTATACTGCATTTTTGTAATTTTTTCCATCGGTTCAGTGTTGAATTTACCAGAGTTGTGACAATATATATGAAGTCTTACTTCACTCCTGACGTTGACTTCTTTAGACAAATTCTTATTTTAGACAAATCGTTCTTACTTTAGACAAGTCATTCTTACTATAGACAAATCGTTCTTATTTCTTTAGACAAATTCTTACTTCTTCAGACAAATTTTTACTTCTTTAGACAAATCATTCTTTAGACAAATCATTCTTTAGACAACTCGTTCTTACTCTAGACAAATCATACTTACTCTAGGCAAATCATTCTTACTCTAGACAACTCATTCTTACTCTAGACAACTCATTCTTACTCTAGACAAATCATTCTTACTCTAGACAACTCATTCTTACTCTAGACAAATCATTCTTACTCTAGACAAATCATTCTTTAGACAAATCATTCTTACTTTTGACAAATCATTCTCACTTTAGACAAATCATTCTTACTTCTTTGGACAAATCATTCTTTATTTACATTATCATGCAGTGAGATGTATCAGGCATGTTTCCATTGACCCTTTGTAAATAAATATATAATTCTTTTCGGTGCGTAGTGACGCAGCAAATTATATAATTATATTATTGCTGGGATGATCAGACAATTAACGTACAAGTCGATTGCTAGCTCGATTGGTAGCGCACTTAGCTTACACACTGAGATACATGGTTCGATCGCTGGTGCGGATGGTAACATTAGGACGTGTTTCCTTAAGATACCTGCTGTCTCTGTTCACCTAATAGTAAAATAGGTACCCGAGTGCTAGTCGACTGGTGTGGGTCGCATTCTGGGGACAAAATTGACTTAAGTTTGTCTGAAATTCTCAGCATAACGAGCAGCCTTGTATACACTAGTATGTCATTGATGTCAGCTAACAGGTATATCTTGCATATGTATACCTTGTATATGTATACCTTGTATATGTATACCTTGTACATGTACTTGTAGAAATAAAGATATTTTAATTATTATAGCGTGACGGTCTCCACTAATTTCTTCAATTTTGTTTACGGGATAAGCGTTTAATACGCTTTCGAGAATAACTTACGCAAGCATCCTCAAGTTTCTGAGAGTCTTACGTGGAGAGCGTCCCGGGGGTCAACCCCCCCGCGGTCCGGTCTGAGACCAGACCTCGTCCTTCACTCAAGGAGCTTTTATTCGTGTCCATTTCACCCAAGTTGTTGGTAAAGTTAGTTACTTGCTACAAATTTCTTCCAGGTCTGTTCCAGATCTTACCGTTCTTACGCATCAGTAAGGGACATGTATACAAGTAACCAGTTAATACGACGTTTCGGTCAGACTTGGACCACTGGATAGTTAATGGTCCGGGACCGAAACGTCGTCATATATTCCATTCTCCCATGTGTGAATTATTTGTATGTTGTACCAGCCAGGGTATTGTGCCTTTCTATTCTCTAATAAGAGACAAGAGAACGTACATGTTTCCACGTCTCATGACCAGCATTTTCCAGCAGTCTGGATGGGAGTCATTCACTTTAAAGGCTACTTTAAATTATTATAATCAAGGGGAAGCCCTAAACCCGTAGGATTATAAAGAGCCTGACGGGGGGGATGTGGAAGGTATTCAGGCTTAATTCAGGGAACTGGAGAACAGATCCAATTCCCGAGATAAAGAGCCCCTCATCAGGGGCTCTTGATCTTGGGAATTGGGGGGTGCCTACTTAAAAAAAAACTACATTAACAATATAAATGTATTTTTTTGCAATGAGTTTTAATATATTTTTTCTGATATATTTCCCTGAGGAAAATTTCTGTCCCATTCGACTTTTTTTTTTTTTAAACAATAGTTCAGACTGGTTTTATATCTATGCTAAAAAAAACTAATGTTCACTAAACTCAGTGACATTATGATTTTTTTTTTTTTGACCAAAATGACTATAAAAAAACCATCTCTCAATTTTTAAGTTCTGGGAGAAAGATATCTTTGTGCCTCGTGACTATAAGGACCTGACTTCTGCTGGAAAACTGAAGGTAATTAATTTTGATCCAAGGAATTAGATCGTAGCTCGAATTGTATCAAGATCCTGTCACTAAAATCAAGGTCATGTATCCGAAGAAACTGCAATTTTTACATAATGTACCATACCTTATAAACCAACACTATATATTACATTAGTAGTAATATCATGGGGAGAACTCAACCCGTAGGATTTATACAGCGCCTGTGTGGGAGAGGGTTATAGACGGCATTCAGACTTAATTCAGGGAATTGGCGCACAGATCCAATACCCTAGATATTACCCTATACCCCTGGGGCACCAGGCTTATTTTCAGTTTTTTTTATTAAATCCTGCCACATGCAGTGGACAACGAAAGAGATCTGAAACGCTTAACGATTCGTAAACAGGCGAAATTATTTACAAACATCGTTTCTACGTCCACAACAGAACTCGAACCTGCAAACTCTGTATCAGAGTCCGCAGTACTTTACCCCAGATAAGTATGGGCGTCTAGCCGTAGCTAGACGATGTTTGTTAATTATTTCAAATCTCTTTCGTTGTCCACTGCATGTGGCAGGATTTGATAAAAATAACTTTGAAAATAAACCTGGTACCTTGGGGTATAGGGAAACATCGTCTAGCTTCGGCTAGGTGCCCATACTTATATCTAGCGTCTGGCTCCGTGGTAAAAGTGCTGTGTATTCTGATAAAGAGTTTGTATGTTAGAGTCCTTCTGTGGACGTAGAGACAATGTAAGTATACAAGAGGATCAAAATTAACCCCATCAAGATTTCCAAAAACAGAATTAAATTAGTGAGCCTTGTACAGGGTAGTCACCTTGTACAGCAGGACAGTTAGCCTTGTACAGGGTAGTCACCTTGTACAGCAGGACAGTTAACCTTGTACAGGGTAGTCAGCCTTGTACAGGGTTGTCACCTTATGCAGTAGGATATCCAGACATATAGAAGGCAGCCAGCCTTGTGCAAGTAAGCCAGTCTGTTAGAGGGTACTCAGCCTTGTACAGTGTGCAGTATATAAACACCGAGAGGTATATATCTCTCAGCGTATATACACTTCCAGTTTACTTTCAACCCAACCTAGTTGACAATCTTCACGACCTTCCTGTTGTCAATAGCTTTTTTACCTAATAAACCAAGTTTTCTCTTATTACTCTTAAAAAAAATGCCTTTCTTTACCTCGATTCTGCTTTCACTTAACTTTATTTTTGAATCTGATTTAATTATAACATTCATTAAAACCATTAAACCTCACCTAATACCAATAACCATTTTCTTGTTTCCTTAAATCAGTGGTTCCCAAACTGGGGTTAAATTACCCCCTGGGGGTAATTTAACCATTTTTGGGGGGTAATGGAGGGGTGACAGAAAAAAAGTTATGAATTCTGAAAATCAAGAAAACAATGTGGTACCCGGTATGAGGATTATTGTTAACTTTGTCTTAGTATATAAAGTTGTAAAGTAAACCTATTATAAGTAAGTAATAAAGTTAAAAAGTACACCTATTATAAGTAAGTAATAAAGTTAAACCAAATAACAATAAACATCAAAAACTAATATACAGTATTAGAAAAGAAGAAATATATAGCTAAGTGTGTGGAAACCCAAAAGTATTTTGACAAGTATGCTTCAGGACAAAAGTCACTCAGTAGCCCAGATCGACCTGTCCAGTACGCGTCACTCACTTCCTGAGGCTGCCTCTATTTCACACTGTCAGTTTATCTGTGAGCATCAGCCGAGGTAGACATAAGCTGGTATGTATGTGTACTGCCCTGTGCAGTATATAGTTAGTATTTACCCACTGTTACTGTGAATTTGTAGCTATTATTAATTTTATATATAATGTATGTGTGGTTCTTACGTTTTCAATGGTTTTGCTAGGATTAGCAGAGCATGCGAGGCTGTATACGTTCACGTTTAGCCATATATATCAATAATAACAACATTTTGTGAAAGGGGTAACATGCTTTATGTGGCATGTTAAATTGGGTAACAAGCTGAAAAAGTTTGGGAACCACTGCCTTAAATCATCGATCTTGCTTATTTTTCCATTCATATATTTACAAATGCAGTTTTAATGATCTATGCTGTCCCTATTCCTATTTCCTTGTTCTTCTACATTCAGAAATATGTTTTGTATTCGCTGTTATATTTTCCTCTTCTCTACATCTTTATTTTTTGGGTTATCCCAGGCTCTCTACACATATGCTGGTATGTATGATAATCTATGTAACTGTATTTATACCTGAATAAACTTACTTATCCAGTTACGTGATATATACAGTTGTTTTAGTGGTCGTATGAACCCTTATTGCTACTGCTGCTGGTGTTGCTACTGCTGCTGGTGTTGCTACTGCTGCTGGTGTTGCTACTGCTGCTGGTGTTGCTACTGCTGCTGGTGTTGCTACTGCTGCTGGTGTTGCTACTGCTGCTGGTGTTGCTACTGCTGCTGGTGTTGCTACTGCTGCTGGTGTTGCTACTGCTGCTGGTGTTGCTACTGCTGCTGGTGTTGCTACTGCTGCTGGTGTTGCTACTGCTGCTGGTGTTGCTACTGCTGCTGGCGTTGCTACTGCTGCTGGTGTTGCTACTGCTGCTGATGTTGCTACTTAAGTAGATTCACCATAATAACCCTCACTCACGATAGTAAACTGACGACGACGTATTGTCCCATTCTGGACAAATGCCGAGTAAACTCAGCTAGGGAAAAAATGCAAAGAAAGACTGATAACATTCATGATATGTTGAGATATTATTGAAAATAAAGATGCCAGACATATTAAGTAAATTTACTAAATTTTGCTTGCAACGAGGCGGGAGGCCTGGTCATGGACCGGGCCGCGGGGGCGTTGATCCCCGGAATAACTTCCAGGTAACCTCCAGGTAACGATAAGTGAATTGTAGATTTACATCCTCATGTACTCTTGTTAACCCTTTTGGAAGCCTAGTTCCTAGGTCTTTTGTGTATCCATATGCTCTTGTGATACCATCCATATGATGGATACTGGGTACACAATAAACTAGCCACTACCATCCACAGGATGGATATGAGGTGCACAATAAACTAGCCACTACCATCCACATGATGGATATGAGGTGCACAATAAACTAGCCACTACCATCCACAGGATGGATATGAGGTGCACAATAAACTAGCCACTACCATCCACAGGATGGATATGAGGTACACAAACTAGCTACTACCATCCATAGGCTGGATATGAGATGCACAATAAAATAGCCACTACCATCCACAGGATGGATATGAGGTACACAAACTAGCTACTACCATCCATAGGCTGGATATGAGATGCACAATAAAATAGCCACTACCATCCACAGGATGGATATGAGGTACACAAACTAACCACTACCATCCACAGGATGGATATGGATCAGCCGGGGTGTGGCTCGTACGTTGGACTGCGTGCGGCCAGCAGTAACAGCCTAGTTGATCAGGCCCTGATCCATCGGGCCGCGGGGGCGTTGATCCCCGGAATAACCTCCAGGTACACAATAAACTAGCCACTACCATCCACAGGATGGATATGAGGTACACAATAAACTAGTCACTACCATCCAAAGGATGGATATGAGGTACACAATAAACTAGTCACTACCATCCAAAGGATGGATATGAGGTACACAAACTAGCCACTACCATCCACTGGATGGATATGAGGTACACAATAAACTAGCCACTACCATCCACAGGATGGATATGAGGTACACAATAAACTAGCCACTACCATCCACAGGAAGGATATGAGATACACACTAAACTAGCCACTACCATCCACAGGATGGATATGAGGTACACAATAAACTAGCCACTACCATCCACAGGATGGATATGAGGTACACAATAAACTAGCCACTACCATCCACAGGATGGATATGAGATACACACTAAACTAGCCACTACCATCCACAGGATGGATATGAGGTACACAATAAACTAGCCACTACCATCCACAGGATGGATATGAGGTACACAATAAACTAGCCACTACCATCCACAGGATGGATATGAGATACACACTAAACTAGCCTCTACCATCCACAGGATGGATATGAGGTACACAATAAACTAGCCACTACCATCCAAAGGATGGATATGAGGTACACAATAAACTAGCCACTACCATCCACAGGATGGATATGAGGTACACAATAAACTAGCCACTACCATCCACAGGAAGGATATGAGATACACACTAAACTAGCCACTACCATCCACAGGATGGATATGAGGTACACAATAAACTAGCCACTACCATCCACAGGATGGATATGAGGTACACAATAAACTAGCCACTACCATCCACAGGATGGATATGAGATACACACTAAACTAGCCACTACCATCCACAGGATGGATATGAGGTACACAATAAACTAGCCACTACCATCCAAAGGATGGATATGAGGTACACACTAAACTAGCCACTACCATCCACAGGATGGATATGAGGTACACAATAAACTAGCCACTACCATCCACAGGATGGATATGAGATACACAATAAACTAGCCACTACCATCCACAGGATGGATATGAGGTACACAATAAACTAGCCACTACCATCCACAGGATGGATATGAGGTACACAATAAACTAGCCACTACCATCGACAGGATGGATATGAGATACACACTAAACTAGCCACTACCATCCACAGGATGGATATGAGGTACACAATAAACTAGCCACTACCATCCAAAGGATGGATATGAGGTACACAATAAACTAGCCACTACCATCCACAGGATGGATATGAGGTACACAATAAACTAGCCACTTCGGTGGCAAAAGCCCAAAATCACTCTCAGAAGTGTTGGTGCCTACAACCCCAATTATGACATTAGTGTAACTAATCCCATAAACGTTTAACATAACTTATAATAGTTATAATACGACCATGTAAATACTGGCTAAAGAAAAATCTTCAGCCCCTGAAGTTTTGCGAGAAATAAAGTCTTTAGAATTATTCCTGGCTGTCCTAAGCCTACCAAGAGCCTTCATATGAGGAAGGAATTTTGGCATTTCTAATATCAGGAACAATACAATTAAGATATTCGCTGCACATGGTATTAAATTGTTCAAAAATTAACCAAACACTGCCCACAAATCTGAGAAAATTTCTAGAGGTAAACAAATCCAAATGGATAGAAAAATCACCCCCAGGAGTTTTATCATAGAAGAGTAAAACTCACAATGCCGTAGCTGGAAGTTAATCAATAACCAGGTTATGACGACGTTTCGGTCTGTCCTGGACCATCTTCAAGCCACAACTATGATTTGAAAAATGCTTCAGGATGGACCTAAACATTACCAATGGTACCTTCCTTAAAATAACTTAAATGTAAATCTAAAATAATTTATATCTAAATCTAGAATAATTTTGATTTAAAATGATTTTAATTTAATATAATCTAAATCTAATAAGGAAAAATGTCTCACCAATGTGTCAGGAAATACAGTCAGCTCTTATCAATCTATTTTTTATACAGTCAGCTCTTTCATAAAGCTCTATATACACTCAACTCTTATAAAGCTCCCCTATATACAGTCAACTCCTATAAAGCTTCTCTATATACAGTCAACTCCTATATAAAGCTCCCCTATATATAGTCAACTCCTATATAAAGCTCCCCTATATATAGTCAACTCTCTTATAAAGCTCCCCTATATACAGTCAACTCCTATAAAGCTTCTCTATATACAGTCAACTCCTATAAAGCTTCTCTATATACAGTCAACTCCTATATAAAGCTCCCCTATATATAGTCAACTCCTATATAAAGCTCCCCTATATATAGTCAACTCTCTTATAAAGCTCCCCTATATACAGTCAACTCCTATAAAGCTTCTCTATATACAGTCAACTCCTATATAAAGCTCCTCTATATATAGTCAACTCCTATATAAAGCTCCCCTATATATAGTCAACTCTCTTATAAAGCTCCCCTATATACAGTCAACTCCTATAAAGCTTCTCTATATACAGTCAACTCCTATATAAAGCTCCCCTATATATAGTCAACTCCTATATAAAGCTCCCCTATATATAGTCAACTCTCTTATAAAGCTCCCCTATATACAGTCAACTCCTATAAAGCTCCCCTATATACAGTCAACTCCTATAAAGCTCCCCTATATACAGTCAACTCCTATAAAGCTCCCCTATATACAGTCAACTCTTATAAAGCTCCCCTATATACAGTCAACTCCTATAAAGCTCCCCTATATACAGTCAACTCATATAAAGCTCCCCTATATACAGTCAACTCCTATAAAGCTCCCCTATATACAGTCAACTCTTATAAAGCTCCCCTATAACAGTCAGCTCTCTTCTAAAGCTCGTTATAGAGGGTGTTTTATTTTTGTAAGCGCGACTGAAAGAGTTCATCTAAAATTGAATAACACACAATATGAAGGCCCTTCCACGCGCTGTTCGATTTTTGATACTTTTTTTTTTCAGTCGCATTTGCAGAAAGAATCATACGCAATATGGCGGACTTTCATTAAAGGATTGACAGGCGTCGCATTATTATAATCAAGGGGATGCTCTAAAGCCGTTGGATTATACAGCGCCTGTGTGGGGGGGGGGGATGGAAGGTATTCAGGCCTAATTCAAGGAACTGGAGCACAGATCCAGTTCCCTAGATCAAGAGCCCCTCACCAGCATCAAGGAACCTTCCTTGAGGGAATGATGACCCAGGAGCTCATGGATATTTAACCAGGGGAAAAGTATATGGACTGTTCCCTGATTTAATTCCTTGTGGAATATTTGGCTGATGGGTCTCAAGACTAATCCGCTGGCAGAGATCATCTTGTAAGGATATATATACCGTATTTTCCGACATATAAGGCGCACCTTTTCCCACAAAACGTCTTGGGAAAGCAGCCTGCGCCTTATATGCTCAAGGTCAGGATTAAGGGTAGGCTTTGGGTTACGCTTTAGCGTAAAGTAAAAGGATAATTAGCCCTTGAATTTGATAACTGATTTAGTCTTCTGTCGTGAGCCTTATATGCCCAAGCTAGTCAGGTCAAACTCTCACCCACTCATGTATTTATCTAACCTATTTTTAAAACTACACAACGTCTTAGCTTCTATAACTGTACTTGGGAGTTTGTTCCACTCATCCACAACTCTATTACCAAACCAGTGCTTTCCTATATCCTTCCTGAATCTGATTTTTTCAACTTAAAACCACTGCTGCGAGTCCTGTCTAGGCTAGATATTTTTAGCACGCTATTTACTGCATCTAATAAGCCACGAAATACGGTATATATTATATGGTATTCAGAAAAGACAAGTTTCTGGATACCAAGGCTTGATAAAGCTCCTGGAGAGCGAAACGTTGCCACAATAAAATGTCATTAGTTGCACTTGTGTCCTTTACGTATTAGTGCCCAGTAGTGAGTTTTAATTCCGGCTTGTGGGTAGACATCCTTAGTGAACAACTGATTAGCCAGACTACTGTTACTCGATTTGATAATGTGTGGGCGAAATGTAGTCAATAGAGAATCTCATTATAATGCATTTGGGTCTGTATCATTACTGTGGAAACGTTTCGCCAGCCAGTGGTTTCTTCAGTCCAAAACGAGTCTCTAATTCATCACCCTGTTGGTCCTCTGAACCAGTTATGTAAAGAATAACCACAGGATCACGGGAAGAGACAAGAAAAAGGCCACCTAAATCTCACAGATACAACACCAGCATCCGTTTAAATAAGAAGAAACCGCAGTATCTCAGAAAGAAACATGTGTGGTGCCATCTGAATGGCGGATTGCTACACAGAGGTAAACAGAAGAATTTCAGATGAGACACGATCGACGCTACAAGAAAATGTGAGAGACGTCGTAGGGAGACCAGTACTTCAGGGAAGGATAGGAATATTCTACTTGCTGGTTCTCCACAAATAAACACACACACAAATACGCACCTGACGATACACCTGACGATACACCTGACGACACTGGAAGACAGGATAGATTGGGGAGATATGATAACGACATATAAAATACTGAGAGCAATCGACAAGGTGGACAGAAACAGGATGTTCCAGAGATGGGACACAGCAACAAGGGGACACAGTTGGAAGTTGAAGACTCAGATGAATGACAGGGATGTTAGGAAGTATTTCTTCAGTCACAGAGTAGTCAGGAAGTGGAATAGTCTGGGAAGTGATGTAGTGGAGGCAGGATCCATACATAGCTTTCAGAAGAGGTATGATAAAACTCGCGGAGAGGGAAGAGTGACCGAGTAGCGGCCAGTGAAGAGGCGGAGCCAGGGGCTGTGACTCGACCCCCGCAACCACAGCTAGGTGAAGATTATTATTATTATTATTATTATTATTATTATTATTATTATTATTATTTAGAAGAAGATCTAGAAGAAGAATTTGTAGAAGAGGAAGAAGACGATTTAGGAGAAGAAAACAATTAGAAAAAGGAAAATAAGATTTAGAAGATTTAGAATGAGGTGTAAATA